>NC_057806.1:244042352-244084851 GCF_018294505.1 Triticum aestivum
GGCAGTGGCAAGCCGCTCGTCAAGAAGAGGCGCCGTGCCATCCCAGCGGCGCCGGTGAGACCATCTGTCCCAGTGGTGATCGGGTAAGTCCGTCTTGCTGGTTTCGGTGAGCTGCCGAGTCGTTCTTTCCTTGTGCTTATCTTGTCGCGATATAAGTCACCGCTGGAGCTGGCGTTGGCGGCGATAGACGCCGCGTCCGGGGGCGGCTTCGCGTTTCGGAGGTCCCGGAGCAGTGTCATTGACCCACCCGAGGGAGACCATGGCCTGAACCCGAACAACGCCGAGGACCTGGCCTGGCGGGACCGGAGCAGGGCCGTGGAGGAGATGGAGGCGGTGTCAGCCCAGGCTTGGGCTGGGGCCGCGGAGGTGAGGGAGCGGGTCGTCGGGGAGTCGGCGTGGCTGGAGATGCCGGCGAGCATGGAGCCCGCAGGAATGGTTTTCGTGCCACCGACGAAGGAGGTGCATGGCCCGGATGGCCGGGCGGAGATGGTGGTGGACGACCGGGAGGTTGTGGTGAGCGGAGACGAGGCCGGGCGGAGATGGGCGGGGATGGTGGTGGCTGACCGAGGCCAAGCAGCCGGTGAATTTCTGGACATCTTGCAGCCAGGTCGGCTTGCGCATGTGCTCGATGGCCTTGATCTTCTCCGGGTTCGCCTCAATGCCGCTCTCCAAGGCGAGGAAACCGAGCAACTTCCTGGCCGACATGTCGAAAATGCACTTCTTCGGATTGAGCTTGATCTGGTACTCGCACAGATTGGCAAGGGTCCCCCTCAGGTCATCAAGAAGCATGAGGTGCTGCTTGGTCTTCACCATGATGTCGTCCATGTAGACGTGGATGTTGTGTACGACTTGCGTCAGTAGGCATTTATGCATGCAGCGTTGGAAGGTGGTGCCGACATTCTTTAAGCAGAATGACATGGTGATGTAGCAGTACGCCCCGAAGGGCGTGATGAAGGACGTCTTCAGGGCGTCGGCCGGGTCCATCTTGATCTGATGATAGCGGGAGTAAGCATCCAGAAAGGACAAGAGCTCGCAGTCGGCGGTGGAGTCGATGACTTGATCAATCCGCGGGAGGGCGAAAGGATCATTGGGGCAGGCCTTGTTCAGGCTGGTGTAGTCTATGCACATGCGCCAGGTGTTGTTCTTCTTGAGGATGAGGACTGGGTTGGCCATCCACTCGGGGTGAAACACTTCCATGATGAAGCCGGCCGTGAGTAGCTTGGTGACCTCTTCACCGATGGTTCTTCTCTTCTGAAAAGCGACGCAGGGGTTGATGGATAGGCTTGGCGTCCTTGCGGACATGAAGTTTGTGCTCGGCATACTTCCTTGCAATTCCCAGCATGTCCTTTGGGGTCCATGCAAAGATATCCCAATTCTCACGGAGGAAGTCAAGGAGCTCGCCTTCCTATTTGCTGTCGAGGCGGGTGCCCACGACGACGTACTTGCTGCAGTTGGGGCCTTCCGGGTTCAACTTGACCTTCTTGGTCTCCTTGGTCGGCTGGAATGAGGCCTCACCAGCCGGCTCCTTGGCCAAAAGTGGCACGACCGGCGTCTCGTTGGCCAGCACAAAAATTCGGTCGAGCTGGCGCCGCTCCTCGGCTATGACCAGCGACTTGACCAGCTTGGCGCCGGCTTGAGCGCACTCCAGGGACTTGCGGTAGTCGCCGACAATGATGATGAGGCCCTTAGGACCCGACAGCTTCATCTTTAGGTAGGCGTAGTGGGGAACCGCCATAAACTTGGTGTGCGCACACCGACCCAGCAGCACATGGTACACGCTAGACAGGTCCACCACCTCGAACTAGACCAGCTCACGCTGGAAATGGTCGCTCGTGCCGAACAGGACGTCAAGCTGACCCTGGCCGATGGGGAGCAGGAGAGGCCTAGCACGATGCCGTGGAAGATCGTTTGGGATGGCTCAAGATCCTTGGCCTTGAGGCCAAGCTTGGTCATGTTGTCGCAGTAGAGAATGTTGATGCTGCTGCCGCCATCAATGAGGACTCGCGAGAACATGCAGCTGTGCCAGGTTGCAACGATGGTGGGATCGAGGATGAGGGCGTAGCCACCCGGGATTGGCATGACGGCCGGGTGGTCCTCCCGGGTCCAGCTGATCGGACGCTCTAACCAGTGCATGTACTCCAGCATGACCGGGATGATGGTGTTGACTTTCTGCCGGAGCAGGCGCTCGCTACGCTTGTCGTCGCCAAGGCTGGGGAAGACGACGTAGCTCATGTTCTGGTTGGGGTACACGTCATCGCGCATCGCGCCGTTGACCTGGGACGGAGGAGGCGGAGCCGGTGGCCCTGCTCCTCGAGTCGAAGTTGGAGGAGGTGGGATGTCACCCCTCATGATGCCCTTGGTGAGGGCGCGCCGCTGAAGCGTGTGCATGGACGGCCTTGCGCCACTGTGGTGCTTGCAGGGAGTGTCGAGCACCTCCTCGAAGCTCATGGCGGGTTTCCATGCCGTTTTGCCAGCTTGCCGGTGCTTTGATAGAGGCAAAGGTGTCCCGTCTTTCGATGAGATGATGGATATCGCTTTGGTGGAAGTCGACTTTGACGATCCGACTACGAACGTGCGAGGACGTCGCGCCTTAGCAATCGCTAAACCAACTCCGAGAGGTTATTGACCACGCCGGAGCACGATCAACCTGACCACGAGGGTCTGTTTCCTGCGAGCAAACGAAGAACAAGCAAGAAACTGAGATTGCAATCTGGATATTGCGAATATAAGATGAAAGCTTTATTTATCAAGGTGGGGTTCTGTGACGCCTTTGTCTGGTCGTTGAACACAAACGAAGTACGCGAAGTTGCAGCTATGGCGAACTTTTAATCTAAACAAAACCCAAAGTCTAAACGATGCCCTAAGGGCTGTATATATGGAGGAAGAGGGGGGAATTTCGTGGCCCTTGGTGGAGGGGTCCGAAATCAACCCTATCTCTTGTTTCCCCACACATACGGACTCTAAAAATAGCCTATACTTATGTATTTCGAAATTACATGGGCCTGGCCCAATAATAAGGTGACGCAGCACCTAAAATAGCCTCGGGACGAAATTTATGAAGTGGCATCTTGTATATTTCGTCCAAGGCTTCATGCACCCATTATGGTGGCTTCAAAGTCCTGAAATCATCACTTGTAACTCCGTTCTTGTTTCCCTTGCGTATGCCATCATCTCCATGCTTGTTCTTGCTCCAATGTTCATCTTTCTCCAAGCTAGGCCCTTCATTTGTAAGCAAAACAAATGTATCCAATTTAGGCAGCATCATATTCTCATGAACATTAGAATCATTACCAAGAAACGAAAGTACCTGGTAATTTAGTTGGCGTGCACGAGCTCTAGTAATTGGTCCAGTATGTATAGCAACAGGGGCTGTGGGTGTAACAATTGTATTGATGTCCTCATCATCCTCCCCTTCTTGAAATGAAGTCGTCCTCGACGGAAGTTCATCTTCCTCACCCAAATAAGGCTTCAAATCTGCAATGTTAAAAGTGGGACTAACCCCAAAATCTGCAGGCAGCTCAAGTTTATATGCATTATCATTTATTTTCTCTAACACCTTAAAGGGACCATCAGCACGTGGCATTAACTTTGATTTGCGCAAATCAGGAAATCTATCCTTACGCAAATGTAACCAAACAAGATCTCCAGGTGCAAACACGACATGTTTTCTACCCTTATCTCCAGCAAGTTTATATTTAGCATTCATGCGCTCAATGTTTTCCTTAGTTAACTCATGCATTTTTAAAATCAATTCAGCACGTTGTTTAGCATCAAAATTAACCTTCTCCGAAGATGGAAGAGGCAACAAATCAATAGGTGCACGAGGTAGGAAACCATACACAACTTCAAAAGGGCACATCTTAGTAGTAGAATGCAATGAACGATTATAAGCAAATTCAATATGAGGCAAGCATTCCTCCCACATTTTCTTATTATTCTTCAAAACAGCCCTAAGCATAGTAGACAACGTTCTATTGACTACTTCAGTTTGTCCATCAGTTTAGGGGTGACAAGTAGTACTAAAAAGCAGTTTAGTCCCCAACTTAGCCCATAAACATCTCCAAAAGTGGCTAAGAAATTTAGTATCACGATCTGAAACAATAGTATTTGGCACACCATGCAAACGAATAATTTCACGAAAGAACAAATCAGCAACATTAACAGCATCATCGCTTTTATGACATGGTATAAAGTGTGCCATTTTCGAGAATCTATCCACGACAACAAATATGCTATCCCTCCCCTTCTTTGTTCGAGGTAAACCTAAAACAAAGTCCATAGATATATCCTCCCAAGGAACACTAGGTACAGGCAAAGGCATATATAAACCATGAGGATTGAGTCGTGACTTAGCTTTTTGACATGTAGTGCAGCGAGCAATAAAACGCTCAACATCCCGTCTCATCTTTGGCCAAAAGAAATGTGTAGCAAGTACGTCCTCCGTCTTCTTCACGCCAAAGTGTCCCATTAATCCTCCTCCATGCGCCTCCTGCAACAGCAAAAGACGAACGGAGCTAGCTGGAATGCATAGCTTGTTAGCACGAAACACAAATCCATCGTTAACAACAAACTTGTTCCACATTCTTCCTTCTTTACAATTCTGCATTACATCTTTAAAATCAACATCATGCACATATTGATCTTTGATGGTCTCCAAACCAAATATTTTGAAGTCAAGTTGTGAAAGCATAGTATAGCGACGAGACAATGCATCAGCAATAACATTTTCTTTTCCCTTCTTGTGTTTAATGACATAAGGGAAAGTCTCAATGAATTCAACCCATTTAGCATGTCTACGATTCAGTTTAGCTTGACTTTTAATATGTTTCAAAGATTCATGATCAGAATGTATAACAAATTCTTTGGGCCATAAATAATGTTGCCATGTTTCTAAAGTCCGAACAAGAGCATATAATTCTTTATCATAAGTAGAATAATTCAGACTAGGCCCACTCAATTTTTCAAAAAGTATGCAACAGGTTTGCCATCTTGCAATAACACTCCTCCTAATCCAATTCCACTAGCATCACATTCAAGCTCAAAAGTCTTATTAAAATCAGGAAGTTGGAGTAAAGGAGCATGTGTCAACTTATCTTTCAATACCGTGAAGGCTTCTTCCTGTGCGGTACCCCAAAGAAAAGGCACATCTTTCTTTGTAAGCTCATTGAGAGGTGCAGCAATGGTGCTGAAATCTCTCACAAAACGCCTATAGAATCCAGCGAGGCCAAGAAAATTCCTCACTTGTGTGACCGTTTTGGGCTGCGGCCAACTCTCAATAGCTTCAATCTTGGCTTTATCAACTTCAATTCCCTGTGGAGTAACAACATAGCCAAGAAAAGATACTCGGTCGGTGCAAAAGGTGCACTTCCCAAGGTTACCAAACAAACGTGCATCACGTAGAGCAATAAAAACAGCACGTAAATGTTCCAAATGTTGCTCCAAAGATCTGCTATAAATCAATATGTCATCAAAGTAAACTACCACAAATCGTCCAATGAAAGCACGTAAAACTTCGTTCATTAATCTCATGAAAGTACTAGGTGCATTAGTTAACCCAAAAGGCATGACTAACCACTCATATAATCCAAACTTAGTTTTAAATGCTGTTTTCCATTCATCTCCCAATTTCATACGAATTTGATGGTAGCCACTACGCAAATCAACTTTGGAGAATATTGTAGAGCCACTCAATTCATCAAGCATATCATCTAGCCTAGGAATAGGATGACGATAACGAATAGTAATATTATTAATGCCTCTACAATCAACACACATACGTGATGTACCATCCTTTTTCGGCACTAGAATAATAGGAACAGCACAAGGACTAAGGGATTCGCGTATATAACCTTTGTCAGGAAGCTCTTGTACTTGACGCATAATCTCCTTCGTCTCCTCTGGATTGGTACGGTATGGTGCACGGTTTGGCAGTGAAGCACCGGGAATTAAGTCAATCTGATGCTCAATCCCTCGAATAGGCGGTAATCCCGGTGGCACATCTTGTGGAAAAACGTCAGCGAACTCCTGCAAAATGTTAGTGACAGCAGGAGGCAAAGAGGAAGGCACGTCCTCGAATGAAAATAATGCCTCTTTGCACACAAAAGCATAGCAAACAGATTTGCTGAAATCTAGCTCATCAATATCAGATTTGGTGGCAAATAAACATGCACTTTTCAATTTAATTTCAGAAGCAACACTAGATGGTTTATTGTTAGGCTTCATTTGTTGCTCAAATTCTTTTGCCACAATCTGATTTTCACTCTTATTCTTCTCCTGTTGTGCTTTATTAGCTCTATTAATATCATCTTTCAAAATGGAATCAGGAGTCATAGGAAGCAAAGTAATATTTTTATCCTTATGAACAAGAGTATAGTGATTGTTTCTACCATGGTGTACAGAATTTTTATCAAATTGCCATGGTCTACCAAGTAATAAGGAACATGCTTGCATAGGTACCACATCACAATCAACATAATCAGCATATGTAGAGATACTAAAATGCACACGAACAGTACGTGTTACCTTAACCTTGCCGCTGTTGTTGAACCATTGGATGTAGTAAGGATGTGGATGTGGTCTTGTGGTGAGAGAAAGCTTCTCCACCATCTCCATGCTAGCCAAGTTGTTGCAACTACCTCCGTCTATGATGACGCGCACAGAACGTTCCTTCATGATAGAGGCAAAGGTGTCCCGTCTTTCGATGAGATGATGGATATCGCTTTGGTGGAAGTCGACTTTGACGATCCGACTACGAACGTGCGACGACGTCGCGCCTTAGCAATCGCTAAACCAACTCCGAGAGGTTATTGACCACGCCGGAGCACGATCAACCTGACCACGAGGGTCTGTTTCCTGCGAGCAAACAAAGAACAAGCAAGAAACTAAGATTGCAATCTGGATATTGCGAATATAAGATGAAAGCTTTATTGATCAAGGTGGGGTTCTGTGACGCCTTTGTCTGGTCGTTGAACACAAACGAAGTACGCGAAGTTGCAGCTATGGCGAACTTTTAATCTAAACAAAACCCAAAGTCTAAACGATGCCCTAAGGGCTGTATATATGGAGGAAGAGGGGGGAATTTCGTGGCCCTTGGTGGAGGGGTCCGAAATCAACCCTATCTCTTGTTTCCCCACACATACGGACTCTAAAAATAGCCTATACTTATGTATTTCGAAATTACATGGGCCTGGCCCAATAATAAGGTGACGCAGCACCTAAAATAGCCTCGTGACGAAATTTATGAAGTGGCATCTTGTATATTTCGTCCAAGGCTTCATGCACCCATTATGGTGGCTTCAAAGTCCTGAAATCATCACTTGTAACTCTGTTCTTGTTCCCCTTGCGCATGCCATCATCTCCATGCTTGTTCTTGCTCCAATGTTCATCCTTCTCGAAGCTAGGCCTTTCATTTGTAAGCAAAACAAATGTATCCAATTTAGGCAGCATCATATTCTCATGAACATTAGAATCATTACCAAGAAACGAAAGTACCTGGTAATTTAGTTGGCGTGCACGAGCTCTAGTAATTGGTCCAGTATGTATAGCAGCAGGGGCTGTGGGTGTAACAATTGTATTGATGTCCTCATCATCCTCCCCTTCTTGAAATGAAGTCGTCCTCGACGGAAGGTCATCTTCCTCACCCAAATAAGGCTTCAAATCTGCAATGTTAAAAGTGGGACTAACCCCAAAATCTGCAGGCAGCTCAAGTTTATATGCATTATCATTTATTTTCTCTAACACCTTAAAGGGACCATCAGCACGTGGCATTAACTTTGATTTGCGCAAATCAGGAAATCTATCCTTACGCAAATGTAACCAAACAAGATCTCCAGGTGCAAACACAACATGTTTTCTACCCTTATCTCCAGCAAGTTTATATTTAGCATTCATGCGCTCAATGTTTTCCTTAGTTAACTCATGCATTTTTAAAATCAATTCAGCACGTTGTTTAGCATCAAAATTAACCTTCTCCGAAGATGGAAGAGGCAACAAATCAATAGGTGCACGACGTAGGAAACCATACACAACTTCAAAAGGGCACATCTTAGTAGTAGAATGCAATGAACGATTATAAGCAAATTCAATATGAGGCAAGCATTCCTCCCACATTTTCTTATTATTCTTCAAAACAGCCCTAAGCATAGTAGACAACGTTCTATTGACTACTTCAGTTTGTCCACCAGTTTGGGGGTGACAAGTAGTACTAAAAAGCAGTTTAGTCCCCAACTTAGCCCATAAACATCTCCAAAAGTGGCTAAGAAATTTAGTATCATGATCTGAAACAATAGTATTTGGCACACCATGCAAGCGAATAATTTCACGAAAGAACAAATCAGCAACATTAACAGCATCATCGCTTTTATGACATGGTATAAAGTGTGCCATTTTCGAGAATCTATCCACGACAACAAATATGCTATCCCTCCCCTTCTTTGTTCGAGGTAAACCTAAAACAAAGTCCATAGATATATCCTCCCAAGGAACACTAGGTACAGGCAAAGGCATATATAAACCATGAGGATTGAGTCGTGACTTAGCTTTTTGACATGTAGTGCAGCGAGCAATAAAACGCTCAACATCCCGTCTCATCTTTGGCCAAAAGAAATGTGTAGCAAGTACGTCCTCCGTCTTCTTCACGCCAAAGTGTCCCATTAATCCTCCTCCATGCGCCTCCTGCAACAGCAAAAGACGAACGGAGCTAGCTGGAATGCATAGCTTGTTAGCACGAAACACAAATCCATCGTTAACAACAAACTTGTTCCACATTCTTCCTTCTTTACAATTCTGCATTACATCTTTAAAATCAACATCATGCACATATTGATCTTTGATGGTCTCCAAACCAAATATTTTGAAGTCAAGTTGTGAAAGCATAGTATAGCGACGAGACAATGCATCAGCAATAACATTTTCTTTTCCCTTCTTGTGTTTAATGACATAAGGGAAAGTCTCAATGAATTCAACCCATTTAGCATGTCTACGATTCAGTTTAGCTTGACTTTTAATATGTTTCAAAGATTCATGATCAGAATGTATAACAAATTCTTTGGGCCATAAATAATGTTGCCATGTTTCTAAAGTCCGAACAAGAGCATATAATTCTTTATCATAAGTAGAATAATTCAGATTAGGCCCACTCAATTTTTCAGAAAAGTATGCAACAGGTTTGCCATCTTGTAATAACACACCTCCTAATCCAATTCCACTAGCATCACATTCAAGCTCAAAAGTCTTATTAAAATCAGGAAGTTGGAGTAAAGGAGCATGTGTCAACTTATCTTTCAATACCGTGAAGGCTTCTTCCTGTGCAGTACCCCAAAGAAAAGGCACATCTTTCTTTGTAAGCTCATTGAGAGGTGCAGCAATGGTGCTGAAATCTCTCACAAAACGCCTATAGAATCCAGCGAGGCCAAGAAAACTCCTCACTTGTGTGACCGTTTTGGGTTGCGGCCAACTCTCAATAGCTTCAATCTTGGCTTTATCAACTTCAATTCCCTGTGGAGTAACAACATAGCCAAGAAAAGATACTCGGTCGGTGCAAAAGGTGCACTTCCCAAGGTTACCAAACAAACGTGCATCACGTTGATAGAGACGGGGTGTCCCGATCTTTCGATGAGATGATACTACCGATTTGGTGGAGACGACTTTGACGATCCGACTACAAACGTGCACGACGTTGCGCCTTAGCAATCGCTAAACCAATCTCCTGAGGTTATTGACCACGCCGGAGCACGATCAACCTGACCACGAAGGTCTATTCCTGCAAGCAATCGAAGAACGAGCAAGAATATGATAAAAGCAATCTGAATATTGCGAATATATATGAAGTATTGATAAAGGTGGGGATCCGTAAGCGGTCTTGGTCTGGTCGTTGGACACAAACGAAGTACACGAAGTTGCAATGGCTAACTTTTAACTAAACAAATCCCAAGGAAAAGCTACTAGATGGATCTACTTATATAGGAGCAAGGGGTGGCGGCCAAGGAGGTGGGAGGACGTCCCAAGGCAGCCTAAAACTAAATCTAGGTCGTACAAGGCCAATGGGCCCAAGTGGAGGTGATGTAACACCTTTGGACTTGTACTTTGACTCGGATTCTGCTGCAGCATCAGATTGTTTCGTCCACAACTCAACGCTCCGGACGAATTTGAAGGTGATTCCAATTGGGTTGGAAAGTGCACGAAATCTAGTTTCCAACAAAAAAAGAATCACCCAATTCGGAGTCCGTATGAAAAACTTGTGTGCGTTTTGAGTCAGGTATGTCTGTGCAGTCCGAATCTGAATCCAGAACGTGAGAGACTTGGACTCTATCTTCTCTTGGGCCAAAAGTGACGTGAGAGAACTTTTTGGACAGCAAATAAACATCTCTTTCTTCCTTATCTTCATATGTGGATTGTACAAATGTCCCATACACCTGCAATTAGACAAAACACAAAAGTGTGTGAAGTATTTTTGTTCTGGATAACATAAATAGATTATTGAATAGTTTGCACTAGAAATCACCTGACAAATATGCATATATGCAATATTTTTGGTCATATTCAAGGTAGTCATGTCCTCATCAGTCGTTGTTGTTGTTGTTGGAGAGGTGCGTTAGCTGCAGCGAGTGGTGGTGGTGGAAGACGCGCGAGCAATTCATTAAACTTGTTATCGAGCTTTGTTTCAAACGTCTTCTCAAAGCCAGTGATCTTCTCCATGGCCTCTTCAAAATTGTTCAGCACATCTTGCACCTGTTCAGTCATCATTTGCTGAAACTTATCATGAAGCTCCTTGTTCGATAAATTCTCCCAGTCAATCTCGTCGGCTTGTGATCCTGGCATGGTTAGCAGCAATAGAAACACACAAGAATATGATCCTACAGACTACGAACAAGTGGTGGTGGTGGGTGTCACAAATCCGTCAAGCAAATCTCAAATTCTTACCAGTTCTTACCCAGCAGCAGGCGGTGATCGGCAACCGTTGTAGTCAAAAACTCTCAAAGCTTGGATAGAGCGATTACCAGGGAGAGTCAAACGCACGACGTAGATGTATGTGGAGCTGGGAAGGCTTATAATATGGTAGCAAAAAGGGTCAGCAATAATCAATTCAGAGATGCAAAGTTGAATAAACGCTCAACGACGGTACTGTGCTGGTCCTAGGCTAGACTGTGCTAGAGACGCGAGCCTAGAACACTAACAAAATCACGGCGCGGCACGTAAACAAGGGAAAAGCACACTCTGGAATTTTTTTTTCGCTCTTTTTTTTGCGAAAAATCACTATAATGGCGAGTGTCTCAAAACTCTTCTTAGCTCAAACGGACAGGATGGGCACGAAATTTTTTCGACCAAATTTTTTTTTTGACTGCCCGGACCCAAAAACTGGAAACGGGTCAAAAAAAACTTCCTATAATGGCACCTGTCTCAAAACACTCAGAAACACCTAAAAATAGGATAGCCAGAAATTTTTTCGAAAAATGCGTTTTCGAAAAATTTTGGGCCTAAACGGAGCGTGGCTACCCGACTCTTTTTTTTTCCGAAACCTACTCCGGCAAGGAAACACGAATCGGAAACTAGATGGATCTCGAAAACAAACCTAATAAGCAAGGAACTCGGATTGGTGGTGGATATATGGTGGTGGTATATGGCAGCGGTGGTGGTAGCGGTGGTAGTATATGGATATGGATCGGTGGTGGTATATGGACACGGATTGGTGGTGGTATATGGATACGGATTCGGAGCGGTGGTGGTAGATGGCAGGGGCGATGATGATGGTGCGGCGGCGGCGTGACAACTTATGACCAGAACTCGAAACTCTAAAAGACTAGACTCTAAGACCAGCAACTAGACCGACGATGCAACCGCAAATTCAACAAAGCAAAACCCTAAAAAGATTATGCAAAGGCTCAGATTGGTTCGGATATGATGAACTAACCCTAAATTTTTTTTGTGGCTTTTTTGTGGACTGTAGGTATGAAGAACAGACTCGATCTAAACTACGAAAAACTATAAAATCTCACCGAGCAACCTGGAAATCTGATACCACTTGATAGAGGCAAAGGTGTCCCGTCTTTCGATGAGATGATGGATATCGCTTTGGTGGAAGTCGACTTTGACGATCCGACTACGAACGTGCGAGGACGTCGCGCCTTAGCAATTGCTAAACCAACTCCGAGAGGTTATTGACCACGCCGGAGCACGATCAACCTGACCACGAGGGTCTGTTTCCTGCGAGCAAACGAAGAACAAGCAAGAAACTGAGATTGCAATCTGGATATTGCGAATATAAGATGAAAGCTTTATTTATCAAGGTGGGGTTCTGTGACGCCTTTGTCTGGTCGTTGAACACAAACGAAGTACGCGAAGTTGCAGCTATGGCGAACTTTTAATCTAAACAAAACCCAAAGTCTAAACGATGCCCTAAGGGCTGTATATATGGAGGAAGAGGGGGGAATTTCGTGGCCCTTGGTGGAGGGGTCCGAAATCAACCCTATCTCTTGTTTCCCCACACATACGGACTCTACAAATAGCCTATACTTATGTATTTCGAAATTACATGGGCCTGGCCCAATAATAAGGTGACGCAGCACCTAAAATAGCCTCGAGACGAAATTTATGAAGTGGCATCTTGTATATTTCGTCCAAGGCTTCATGCACCCATTATGGTGGCTTCAAAGTCCTGAAATCATCACTTGTAACTCCGTTCTTGTTTCCCTTGCGTATGCCATCATCTCCATGCTTGTTCTTGCTCCAATGTTCATCCTTCTCCAAGCTAGGCCCTTCATTTGTAAGCAAAACAAATGTATCCAATTTAGGCAGCATCATATTCTCATGAACATTAGAATCATTACCAAGAAACGAAAGTACCTGGTAATTTAGTTGGCGTGCACGAGCTCTAGTAATTGGTCCAGTATGTATAGCAGCAGGGGCTGTGGGTGTAACAATTGTATTGATGTCCTCATCATGCTTGGCGGCCGGCTCGGCCGCGAGCGCCTGCTCGGCGGTCGTGATGTGGTGGTTGTCGTAGCGCTAGGCCGGCTGGTCAGCCCTGCGCTTGTTGTTCTGCTGGTTGTTCTGCTGGCGGCTGCTCTCTCCAGCCGGCTTGGGGGTGGTGCCTGCTTAACGTTGTCGACTTCATCCAGCACCACCTGGATCTTCATGGCAGAGTCGGCGTTGGCGTACTTGTCCATTATTGGTGTCAAAACCAGCGGATCTCGGGTAGGGGGTCCCGAACTGTGCGTCTAAGGCGGATGGTAACAGGAGGCAGGGGACACGATGTTTACCCAGGTTCAGGCCCTCTTGATGGAGGTAATACCCTACGTCCTGCTTCATTGTTCTTGATAATATGAGTAGTACAAGAGTTGATCTACCACGAGATCGAAGAGGCTAAACCCTAGAAGCTAGCCTATGGTATGATTGTTGTTTTTGGTCCTACGGACTAAACCCTCCGGTTTATATAGACACCGGAGGGGGCTAGGGTTACACAGAGTCGGTTACAAGGAAGGAGATCTACATATCCATTCTGCCAAGCTTGCCTTCCACGCCAAGGAGAGTCCCATCCGGACACGGGACGAAGTCTTCAATCTTGTATCTTCATAGTCCAACAGTCCGGCCAAAGGATATAGTCCGGCTGTCCGGATACCCCCTAATCCAGGACTCCCTCAGTAGCCCCTGAACCAGGCTTCAATGACGATGAGTCCGACGCGCAGATTGTCTTCGGCATTGCAAGGCGGGTTCCTCCTCTGAATACTTCATAGAAGATTTTGAACACGAGGATCGTGTCCGGCTCTGCAAAACAAGTTCCACATACCACCATAGAGAGAATAATATTTCCATAAATCTAATCTGCCGACGTACCCCGCAGTGTGACATCACATCACAGCCAGGTCTTTATCCGAATCGTTTTTCATAACCAATCTCAGCGTGTTTCGTGAGGTGGTTTCCTTGGCACGTCTCGTCAAAGCAGAGATCGTGTCCCCTTTATTACGGGATTCTCATCAATACGGACGTGGGTAACCCAACCGTGCCTATTGGTAGGACTCCTAAATCTTAGGCCAGTCCCAAACGGCCATGAGGAGGACGCTTGATATTCAGCCTCTTTATAAAGAAGACAATGCTTTCTCTTTTTCCCTTCTCGTGCTCAATCAAATCCTTCCCCCGCCTCGAGTTCTAACACCCAAAACTCAGGTCAGGTGCTTCGGACCTTCAACTATGTATGGATCCAACCTTCAAGGTCGGTGGATGCCTTCCTTCGTCACGGAGGAGGACATCAAGAGGTTGAGAGAGGCCAGATATCTGACCACTGAAATTTCGCATCGGCTGCCTGCCCGAGGGCAGGTCGTCCCTACTCCCAAACCCAACGAGAGCATCATGTTCGTCTCCCACTTCCTCCGAGGACTAGGCCTCGCTCTGGATCCCTTTGTTAGGGGTCTTATGTTCTATTATGGGATAGATTTTCACGATCTGGCCCTGGATTCCCTTCTTCATATCTCGACATTTATTGTCGTATGTGAGGCCTTCCTCCGCATTACCCCTCACTTCGGCCTATGGCTCAAGACCTTCAATGTGAAGCCGATGATGATCGAGGGGCAGCATGCAGCGTGCGGAGGCGCTTTAATAAGCAAAATCGCTCACGCTCCATGGCCTGAGGGTTGCTTCCCAGAGGTGTCCGGATTGTGGCAGCAGGAGTGGTTCTACATCACAGCTCCCCGAAGTGCCAAGTGGGTAGCTGCCCCCACCTTTCGCTCAGGCCCCCCACCACAGCTGATGTCATGGATCAACAGGGGGCTGTGCTGGGGTCCAGCCAAGGACGTGCCAATACTGCATAGCCGTATCCGAGATCTCTTCGAGAGAGATTTCAGTCTGGTTATGGTAGTGCAAGTCATGGTAGTTCGTCAAGTCCAGCCTTGCAAACGCTGGCCCCTTCGCATGTGGGAATTCAACCTGGAAGGACCGCGAGCTATTCAACATTTCCTCGGCATGACGCACGAAGAGATGTACAAATTGTTCTTTGGACCACAAATAATGTGTCCGGACATCACCGAGGATGCAGGTCTGAGCTGCAATCGCCCGGATACCCAAGTAAGTAGCCTCGCATCCGAACACACTGTCCATTTATTTATAGCAATGTTGCTCTAAAAAAGCCGCTCTTTTTCCAGGATTGGATAGCGAAGGAAAAGTTGATCAGGTGTCCGGCCCCCCTCCCCGAGACCTGACCAAATCCAGTGCTAACCAGGATGCTGGAGATCGCGCCTTATCAAGCGCCCTCAGGAGAGGATAAAGGGGGGAACGAGGAGGCTAGCGCATCCACGAAGGAGGTTAGCCGGGGAGGAGGAACTGAAACTTCCTCTCCCCAGGGAAGGAAGAGAACCGCCTTTGAGGACCCGGAGACAATGGTCTCCAAACGGGGGAAGAAATCTTCGCCGGAGGGTCCTGCCCTGGGGGATACCCTGGCCGCACTATGCCCTCAAGGGGACCAGCCCTCCACTGAGATGTAAGTAAAAGGGTACTTAATAATGAAAATATCTTGCTTTACTTCTGAGGAAAATAATCAAAGCATTTATCTTGCAGTTCGGATTTTAGCCCTTCTCAACAGAGCTCGTCTTCAGGCGATCTTCTTCCAGAGATGATGGAGAGTGAAATGCCCCCCCCCTGCCACACCGCCTCACGAGGCGGGCAACCCCGAGGTGCGTCGCGGAGGGTTTCTCCTGATCTGGCAAGGCCAGAAGGTAATCCTATGGCCACCCGAAGTCCTCAGTATCCGGCTTGCGAAGAGAGCAATCAAAATAGTCCGGCACCGTCTGGTGTGCGGTCGGACGTACTGAAGGATCTGCTAGAGCAAGCGGCTATCTCAGAAGAGCACCACACGTTGATGGGTACGGTGATTGGAAGGACTTCGTCCGCCGAAAGCGGGTTGCGTGAAGCCTTTATGAGTCTACTGACGGGTTTTGAGGTACATGAAATGATGCACATTTTTGATAGTACGACACATTTTTAGATGTGCCCTGTGTTGATAGTAGCCCCTGAGACTCTGGTTGTCGTCAAAAACGGCGGCAAACAGAGGATCATAGTCCCAGGTAATAACCAGACCGCCTTTATGTGCAGGTGGTTGAAGCTCCGGTGGCTAGCCAGACTGATGGGTTTGCCGAACTAAGGCGGCAGCTGGATGCGGTAGATGCTGACATGGTGCTAGTTAACAAGCGGCTTGACGAGGCACATGGTAGGTGATTTTTCTGGTGATTGTCACATAATAAGAGTAGCATGATGCCAGTATCTTTAATATGTTGTGACTGTAGATGAAGCTGCCACCATGGAGACCCTTCGGGCGGAGCTTGCCCGAGCCAAGGAGCAAGCAAGGAGTAGCAATGCGGCCGCTTTAAAGGTGGCCGAAGAGTTAAGGGCCGAATAGGCCGCGCGTTGTGAGAGCAAAGAAAAAATAGCCAATATGGCTGTAGAGTTAAAAGATGCTGCTGACTGTTACCAGCTTCTTGAAGAAGAAAACTGGGCGAAAGCGACGGACCTGGAAAAGGCCCGGGTGGCTGCCAAGGAAGCCCGCTCCAAAAGTAGAGCGACGAATGAGAAGATGCATCAAGCTGTAGATATTGTATCTGGGAAGCCCTTCTTGTTGCGTACTAAGTTCGGGGATCCGAAGTATGCACCTCTGGACCAGCTATGGAGTTCTGCGGATGAGTACATGGATTTGGCTGCAAGTGCTGCTGATGCGGCCGGGTACTTCAAGGATCAGAAAGGTCCTGAAGTGGAGAAGCTGTTCTGGTCACAGTTTCACGCTCTAGTCCGTCCGCTGTTGCTGAATGAGCGATTGACCGGTTGGGCTAAGCTCCATAGATTATCTGGACTTGCCATGAGGTCCATTGTGGATCATCTGTGGCCAGGAGGGCCAAGGCCGAATAGCTACTTTAGCTTAGTGCAACAATTCCTTGGTGCTGTGCCACACATCAATGTTGTAAAGAGGTCGGCGTGCATAGAAGGCTCGCGGATGGCCCTTGCCCGTGTCAAAACATACTGGGCGGAGATGGATGCCACAACTGTTGCGGCATAGGGTTCGGCCATAGGCCGAGTGGCTGCCGAGCACTACTTTGAAGAAGTTCTTGAAGGCGCTCGTTCGATAGAGGCTCAGTGCTCGAAGAATATTATGTTTGAGTGACATGTATTCCCATTGTAAAAACAATGTTTTATTGAGTTTATCAAGGCTGTATTTATACTTTTGCCTGAAAGTACTATGATGCCTCCTGTGCGGCCGTTTATGTATATATGTATATAACCTGAAAGATGTCAGTCGTCGGCTTCAGCCCCCATGTATATAATGCGGGGATGTTCGCAGAAGACGCATGTTCACACTTGATCCAACGTCTTGGTCCATTAAGGAGGTGATAGCGCAGCGAACTAGACAATCAGACTATAATGCTTTAACACTTTCACTTAGCCGGAGGAGTTTGACAGTGGGGCTACTTTATAGCCCCTGGTGGCTCCGCGCTCATCCGAATTCGGGGCGCGTACATGCCTGGCTGGGAAACGGCCCTTTGTTAAGGCGGAGGAATCCCGAAGATTCCGCTAGGTCACCGAGTGGTTGACCAGTCTCACCCTATATCATGACAGTCAGTTTTCGGCTTTCTCTACTGAGGTGCTCGTCCGGATGAACCAGGGCACAATCGCAGTAGTTCTCCTAGTGCCACCTTAGCCGATAGAGCGGAATGTAAGGCAACAAAACACAGGAGCCCGGCAAACCCAACATTTGACCAAAGACATGATTCAGAGCTGATGCATATAAGGCCAAAATCGCGACGCCGAACACTCCCTAAGGTATTCGGTCTATGATGTAAACCGGGCTTAAACAGTGCCCTTGTAATAAGCCCCTGGTGTCCAGGTACGTGCAATATTCTGACGTGGCCACATGCCAACACATCAGCATCCTTCTCAATTGTACTGAGAATCTGGGGGATGTGTATCAACAAGAGACAGTAAAAAAGGTTTACGCAGGGTCTTAATCTAAAAAGAATCCTTGGAACGGGTCCCTGCTGCACGTCTGCACCTGTGTCTCCGTTGTGCCGTATCCTGGATGGGTGTAGCACGATGGTCATCTGTAAAAGAGAGGAACTTAGTTGAAAAGTTGTTGTGCAAAAAGGTAGGTTATACTAAATAAACCATGTACAGTTCAAGATGAGTAAAGTTGAGCCTAATTGTCACTTGTTTACACGCGTTGAGCCCCTTGTATTGTTATAGGGGAATAGCCATCAAACCTGTATCAATTATATATAGCTGCACCGGACTCGTCTAACCGTGTCCATGGTCTTAACGACCTGTCAGATGCTCTAGTTGGTGAGGCCGTCTAGTGTGCGGCTGCCAAGGCGGCCGCACGGTCTTCCGCGTGCAAGGAGCACTCAATATTTCCATTTACTATAATGATGCCACATGGACCGGGCATCTTAAGCATGAGAGAAGCGTAATGCGGTATTGCATTAAAGCGAGCGAAAGCTTCGCGTCCGAGTAGTGCTTGATAGCCACTTTGGAATGGAGCGATGTGGAAGGTTAACTTTCCGCTGTAGAAGTTATCGGGAAAGCCTAATATAACCTCTAGTAGCAGGGAGCCCGTGCAATGGGCTTCTGGGCCTGCCATTACTCCTTTAAAGGTAGTATTGCTATGTCTGATTTTTGTTGGGTCTATCCCCATTTTGCGGACTGTGTCCTAATATATCAGGTTTAAACTACTGTCGCCGTCCATCAGGACTCGTGTGAAGTGGTATCCGTCAATTATCGGGTCTAACACCAAGGCAGCCCATCCTGCATGCCGGATACTTGCCGAGTAATCCCGATGGTCAAAGGTGATCGGTTGGGACGACCAGTGGCAGAACTCCGCGGTGATAGGCCCTGGGGCATGTGTCTCTAGGAGTGTCGCTTTGTTTCTCCCCTTCATCACGTGTAATACGTTTACTGTTTTGATTTCTGGCGGGAATTTCTTCTGTTCCCCAGTGCTTTGCTTGCGAGGCTCGTCCTCGTCTTCGCTTGGTATATCCTGCCCCTTGTGTTCGGCGTTGAGCTTGCCGGACTGCTTGAAGACCCAACATTCTCTATGGGTATGATTTGCAGGTTTATCGGGGGTGCTGTGGATCTGACATATTTTGTCCAGAATCTTGTTTAGCCTGGACAGTTCGTCTCTGTTACCTTTGGAGGGCAGCTTTTGCTGACCTGGCCGAGAGCTTCTGAATCCAGTGTTTACCGCCGTGCTCTTCGGGCTGTCTTCTTTATTCCGGCGCTTGTTTTTGCTGCATCGTGGCTTCCCGTTTCCATCCCTGACTTCGGATGTACTTGGGTCGCTGGTGCTACATCGGGCTAACCAGTTGTCCTCGCCCGCACAAAAGCGGGTCATGAGGCTTGTTAATGCTGCCATTGTTCTCGGCTTTTCTTGGCCGAGGTGTCTGGCAAGCCATTCGTCTTGAACGTTGTGCTTGAAAGCTGCTAAGGCTTTGGCGTCCAGACAGTCGACTATTTGGTTCTTTTTAGTGAGAAACCTGTTCCAAAGCTTTCGGGCTGACTCTCCGGCTGTTGAGTTATATGACTTAAATCGTCTGCATCCGGTGGTCGGACATAGGTTCCTTGAAAATTTGCCCGAAAAGCGTCTTCGAGCTCTTCCTAGTTTCCAATGGAGTTTTTGGGGAGGCTTTTAAGCCAGTGCTGAGCTGGCCCTTTGAGCTTGAGGGGTAAGTACTTGATGGCATGGAGATCATCTCCTCGAGCCATGTGGATATGGAGGATGTAGTCCTCTATCCAGACCCCAGGGTTTGTCATTCCGTCGTACGCGTCTATGTTTACGGGTTTGAATCCCTCTGGAAATTCATGGTCTAGCACCTCATCGGTGAAACATAGGGGGTGCACGGCACCCCTGTATTTGGGTGTACCGTGGTGTTCGGATTTTTGTTGTGTTGCATTGCGTGCTGGAGCGCGCTTGCTTGGCCTGTAGATGGATCTGGTCGCGCCATCCTTTTGATGCGATCCTTCACGTGGATCGCATACTGGCTGGTGTGCGGCGTCGTTTGCCGCTCTATGTTGGCCACGAGGTCGTCTATCCGACCAGATGGCTGTTTTGTTTTTTGATTGCGGGGGATCCAAGGCCTCCTCATCGAATTCAGGTAGCAGCTTTCGCTTCGGGTAGTTCTTTGTGTGGCGACTACCACCGTATTTTGCTGTAGTGTTGAGTACTTCACTCCATCTGATTCTGAGTGTGTCTTGTGCAGCCCTGAGCCTTTGCTTCTGCTTTTTCAGACTCCTCGCAGTGGCAACAAGCCTTTGATGGGTATTCTGTTGCTCCGGGTGCCCGTCCGGTGTGATGTCATCTGGACTGTTATCTTCGCCGGAGTCCGGTTGTTCGGTCTGATTCTCTGTGTTGCCGTGGTCGGATGGTGGTTCAATGCCGTGTTTGTCGTCCGTTGGCTCACCCTGCTCTATCGCTGGGTCTATATGATCGCTGTTTCTGCCGAGGCGGGATTTGGAGCACCGCTTACGCCGCCGCTTTTACTGCTTCTCGAGGGAACGATCCTTCACTGCGTCCTTCCATTCCTCGTCGTCGTTTTCTTTGGGTGTGTCCACCATGTATGCATCATATGATGAAGTGGGCGTCCAGTGCCCTGTGGGCAGTGGCTCCTGTTCATCTCCTGCATCGTCGTCCATACCATCGATGTCTTCGGAGTCGAAGTCGAGCATGTCGGTCAATCGTCGACAATGTCTACTAAGTGGTGGTGGGTGGGCAGCAAATTTCTTCATCATCCGCATCCCAATCCTGCCGGACATAGTTCGGCCCGGACTCTCCTGACAAGGAGAGAGACTTTAATGAATTCAGTATGTCGCCGAAGGGCAAGTGCTGAAAGATATCCATGAAGGTGAACTCCATGATTGGCGCCCAGTCAGATTCGATAGGCACGGGCGCAGGCGGTTTGGAGTCCGTGGCCGGGGAAGGATCCGACAGTTCGGCGGCACGGCTCTCGTTAGGGGTGAAGTTAGTATTTGGCTCTATCGCCACTGAGAGTGCAGCCTCCATGGCGGGGTCTATCCACCCGTCCTTGGATGGGCACCTGGCTCCGAATTGAGGGTCGGAGCGGCCGCCGGTGCAATCTCCCGAGCACTGTCCGATGGTAGAGCTAAACCATGCTCATCGTGACCGTGCGACGCACTTGGCAAGGGCTTGAATCCGTCGAAGATCAAGTCTCCGTGGATTTCGGCCGTGTGGTTTATGCTTCCAAACCTGACCTGGTGGCCAGGGGCCTAGCTCTCGATCTGCTCCAGATGGCCAAGCGAGTCGGCCCGTAGTGCGAAGCCGCCGAATACAAAGATCTGTCCGGGGAGAAAAGTCTCACCCTGGACTGCATCACTATTGATGATTGAAGGGGCCATCCAGCCTTATGGTGACAACACAGAGGAACTCTGAATGAAAGCACCAATGTCGGTGTCAAAACCGGCGGATCTCGGGTAGGGGGTCCCGAACTGTGCGTCTAAGGCGGATGGTAACAGGAGGCTGGGGGCACGATGTTTACCCAGGTTCGGGCCCTCTTGATGGAGGTAATACCCTATGTCCTGCTTGATTGTTCTTGATAATATGAGTAGTACAAGAGTTGATCTACCACGAGATCGAAGAGGCTAAACCCTAGAAGCTAGCCTATGGTATGATTGTTGTTTTTGGTCCTACGGACTAAACCCTCCGGTTTATATAGACACCAGAGGGGGCTAGGGTTACACAGAGTCGGTTACAAGCAAGGAGATCTACATATCCGTTCTGCCAAGCTTGCCTTCCACGCCAAGGAGAGTTCCATCCGGACACGGGACGAAGTCTTCAATCTTGTATCTTCATAGTCCAACAGTCCGGCTGTCCGGATACCCCCTAATCCAGGACTCCCTCATCCATGATGACCATGAGGGCGACCATGGTGGTCGGCTCAGAGCGTAGGAGCTTGTGCTCGAGGAGGGTGACATCTCGGCAACCGCTCGTGAAGTACTGGATGGCTTGGACCTCATGGATTTCCTAACAGCTGTTCTGGAGATCGGTCCAGTGTGCGAGGTACTCATGGCCAGTTTCCGCCGGCCCCTGCACGCACATGGCAAGCTGACTAGGTGGCCAAGACGCTTGTAGGTGTCGGTGAAGTTGCGCACGAAGGCCTGCTCGAAGTCCACCTACGCGTTGATGCTGCTGGCCGACAGGCTGTTCATCCACGTGCGGGCCAAACCCTGGAGCATGAGTGGGGAGTAGCGCACGGCAATGCGGCGATTGCTGGCCGCTATGCCGATGGCGGTGGTGTAGTCAATGAGCCAGTCCTCCGGCTTGACGGTGCCATTGTATTTGGGGGTGTCGCGGGGGATCATGAACCCTTTGTGGAAGAGCTCATGCCAGATGCATGGGCCGAAGCAAGCCGGCCCGACAGCGTTGTCTTCCTCCAGCTCCAAGGAGAGGGTGAGCTGGTCGAGGCGATGGCGAGCATTGGCGTTGTCAATCACGCGCGGGCCAAGCCGGCTTGCGACCGGGCCACGGGGAGCCGGGTCGGCCGAAGCTGAATGGAGGCTGTGGCTGGATTGTGGGGGAGGATCCTACCAGCGCTAGTCTTCCGGAGCTGGCTCATCACCCAAGCCGTCACCAGTCATCGAGGCACGGTTGCGGCGGGTCTGGGTACGGCCGGAATGAGCTTCGCCGGGTGGTGAGGACGCCATGTTCTGCTGCTCGGGGTCGTTGGTGTGGTGCAAGATGGATCCCACGGGACGAACGAGGCGGTCTTGTTGAGTGTTCATAGCATCGAGGAGCTCGTTCACACGCTGCAGGCACTCCTACAGCTCTTCTCCCTGTAGCCGCTCCATGCCGACGGCGGCCGCCTGCGCCGCACACATGTTCTTGACAGGGGTGTCGTAGACGGTCGGGGCCGCGCCAAGGGCACGACCGATGGCGTCACCACATGCCCATACCTTGGCAACCCGGCTGGCCTCGGCGGCGGTCGGCGTGAAGCCGTACGCGGGTCGCACTCCCGCTGAGCGGAATCTAGACGGCGCTGCTTGGCAGTGAGCGTCTCGGACACGTCCAGCAGGCGCTTGCGCTCCTCCTGGAGTTGATCCAGGGCCTCGGCGGCGTTGGTGGCATTGACGTCGGTGGTGATGGGGATGTGGAGGTTCTGCATCGTGGCGCGCAGCGGGTTGGGTACCTTGGCGCGATTCGCTGGGGCCTTGGCCTCGACAGCCTTCCTCGCAGCACTGGATGAGGTGGAGCCGGTGTCGGTGGCGAACACCTCCACCCTGACGCAGAGATTCTCCACCCCGGCGCAAGCGTCATCGCTGAGGGCGACAGGTGAGTCAGAAATGTCGAGCATCCTGCTGGGGTACTCGTCGGCCGCTGGCGCGTGGAGATGCGTAGCGCGACGAAGGAGGCGCTAAGCGTGTTGATGATGTCGGCCATGAGTGCGACGGGTTCGGGGGTCGCGTAGCGCTCTGCGAGCTCACCGGAATCGGCGAAGGGCCCCGTATGGAACATGTCTCTAGCCAGGACCTCGAGCGGCCCCATGGTCGGCGCCAACTGTCGTGGTGGGTGCACGACAGATGCCAAAGGATGGCTAAAGAGAGGGACATGCTCGAGGGCACCGGTGGGCTCCAGAGGCGAGGTCGGCATGGGCGGGCGTGGGATGCAAGACATACCCTTGTTCAGGGCTCTCCGGAGAGATAACACCCCTAGTCCTGCCGAGGCTGGTTTATATGTAGTGGTACAGAGTTGCTCCTAGAGCTGTTTGGGGGAGAAAGGAAGGAGCCCAAGGCTTAGGCTGCTCATTCTCCGTGAGTGTGTGTGTGTGTTCTATGGGTGGATCAATTGTGCGTCTGCCCGTGTACATGGGGGGCTCCTAGGGGGTTTCATAGGTCAACCCCCCAGGGTTACAATGATGAAGTTACAAGGCCATGGGGCCGGGATGTCAGCGCTTGGGAAGCCCGTGCTGGGACCTGCCGGGTGGTAGAATTCGCCGGGCGCGGACCACGTGCGCCAGAGGGCACTGTTCTCTGTCTTGTAGTGCGTCAAGGAGTGGTTGGGCCGACTCGGCTACAGTGGCGCACCGCTTGGTCGCCATCGGCTTGTGTCAGGAGGACAAGGAGTGCACTGTTGCCATGCCAACCTTGGTTAGCGGAGTAGGTGGGCCACTATAACCACGCTCCTGCCAGTCAGTGGGGTTGGCGGGCCACTATAGCCATGCTCATCCCCTATATGGGGATTTGTTCTGTCATATGCCTTGGATGGGACGAGAGCTGACCCGTGGCCGGGTTGAAGAAGGCGCCATGAGGGCGCCGACTTGTCGAAGAAGTCTTGGTTTGTTGGGTTCAGCCGACATGTGCTAGCAGGTCTGGCCGTGTCGCGGTCTTGGCCGGGTTGAGGAACCTGGCCAAGTACGAGCCGGATTGAGCGGTGATGTCTACTACACAACCTTATTCTTGTAGACGTTGTTGGGCCTCCAAGTGCAGAGGTTTGTAGGACAGTAGCAAATTTCCCTCAAGTGGATGACCTAAGGTTTATCAATCCGTGGGAGGCGTAGGTTGAAGATGGTCTCTCTCAAGCAACCCTGCAACCAAATAACAAAGAGTCTCTTGTGTCCCCAACACAACCAATACAATGGTAAATTGTATAGGTGCACTAGTTCGGCGAAGATATGGTGATACAAGTGCAATATGGATAGTAGATAATGGTTTTTGTAATCTGAAAATATAAAAACAGCAAGGTAGCAAGCGGTAAAAGTGAGCACAAACGGTATTGCAATGCGTTGAAACAAGGCCTAGGGTTCATACTTTCACTAGTGCAAGTTCTCTCAACAATAATAACATAACTGGATCATATAATTATCACTCAACATGCAACAAAGAGTCACTCCAAAGTCACTAATAGCGGAGAACGAATGAGGAGATTATGGTAGGGTATGAAACCACCTCAAAGTTATCCTTTCTAATCGATCTATTCAAGAGTCTGTAGTAAAATAACACGAAGCTATTCTTTCCGTTCAATCTATCCTAGAGTCCGTACAAGAATAACACCTCAAGACACAAATCAACCAAAACCCTAATGTCACCTAGATACTCCAATGTCACCTCAAGTATCCATGGGTATGATTATACGATATGCATCACACAATCTCAGATTCATCTATTGAACCAACACAAAGAACATCACAGAGAGCCCCCAAAGTTTCTACCGGAGAGTCAAGACGAAAATGTGTGCCAACCCCTATGCATAAGTTCACGAGGTGACGTAACTCGCAAGTTGATCACCGAAACATACATCAAGTGGATCAGATGATATCCCATTGTCACCACAGATAAGCACGTGCAAGACATATATCAAGTGTTCTCAAATCCTTAAAGACTCAATCCGATAAGATAACTTCAAAGGTAAAACTCAATCCATTACAAGAGAGTAGAGGGGGAGAAACATCATAAGATCCAACTATAATAGCAAAGCTCGCGATACATCAAGATCGTGCCAACTCAAGAACACGAGAGAGAGAGAGAGATCAAACACATAGCTACTGGTACATACCCGCAGCCCCGAGGGTGAACTACTCCCTCCTCGTCATGGAGAGCGCCGGGATGATGAAGATGGCTACCGAAGCGGAATTTCCCCCCTCCGGCAGGGTGCCAGAATGGGTCTAGATTGGTTTTCGGTGGCTACAGAGGCTTCTGGCGGCGAAACTCCCGATCTCTTCTACTCCCCGATGTTTTTAGGGTATATGGACATATATAGGCGAAAGAAGTCGGTCAGGGGAGCCACGAGGGGCCCACGAGGGTGGGGGTGTGCCATGGGGGCAGGCGCGCCTCCCTGCCTCGTGGCCACCTCGAAGCTTCCCTGATGTCTACTCCAAGTCTCCTGGATTGCTTCCGTTCCAGAAATAACTCTCCAAAGGTTTCATTCTATTTGGACTCCGTTTGATATTCCTTTTCTTCGAAACACTGAAATAGGCAAGAAAACAATAATTTGGGCTGGGCCTCCGGTTAATAGGTTAGTCCCAAAAATAATATAAAAGTGAATAATAAAGCCCATAACATCCAAAACAGATAATATAATAGCATGGAACAATAAAAATTATAGATACGTTGGAGATGTATCAGCATCCCCAAGCTTAATTCCTGCTCGTCCTCGAGTAGGTAAATGATAAAAACAGAATTTTTGATGTGGAATGCTACCTAACATATTTATCCATGTAATTCTCTTTATTGTGGCAAGAATATTCAGATCCATAAGATTCAAGACAAAAGTTTAATATTGACATAAAAATAATAATACTTCAAGCATACTAACAAAATAATCATGTCTTCTCGAAATAACATGGCCAAGGAAAGCTATCCCTACAAAATCATATAGTCTGGCTATGCTCTATCTTCATCACACAAAATATTTAAATCATGCACAACCCCGATGACAAGCCAAGCAATTGTTTCATACTTTTGATGTTCTCAAACTTTTTCAATCTTCACGCAATACATGAGCGTGAGCCATGGATATAGTACGATAGGTGGAATAGAATGGTGGTTGTGGAGAAGACAAAAAGGAGAAGGTAGTCTCACATCAACTAGGCATATCAATGGGCTATAGAGATGGCCATCAATAGATATCAATGATAGTGAGTAGGGATTGCCATGCAACAGATGCACTAGAGCTATAAGTGTATGAAATCTCAAAAAGAAACTAAGTGGGTGTACATCCAACTCACTTGCTCACGAAGACCTAGGGCATTTTGAGGAAGCCCATCACTGGAATATACAAGCCAAGTTCTATAATGAAAGATTCCCACTAGTATATGAAAGTGACAACATAGGAGACTCTCTATCATGAAGATCATTGTGCTATTTTGAAGCACAAGTGTGGTAAAAGGATAGTAGCATTACCCCCTGAGGGAGTCCTGGATTAGGGGGTCTCCGAACAGCCGGACTATATCCTTTGGCCGGACTATTGGACTATGAAGATACAACATTGAAGGCTTCGTCTCGTGTCCGGATGGGACCCTACTTGGTGTGGAAGGCAAGCTAGGCAATACGGATATGTATATCTCCTCCTTTGTAACCGACCTTGTGTAACCCTAGCTCCGTCCGGTGCCTATATAAACCGGAGGACAAGATACAATCATACCATAGGCTAGCTTCTAGGGTTTAGCCTCTTTGATCTCATGGTAGATCAACTCTTGTAATACTCATATCATCAAGAACAATCAAGCAGGACGTAGGGTATTACCTCCATCAAGAGGGCCTGAACCTGGGTAAACATCGTGTCCCCTACCTCCTGTTACCATCCGCCTTAGACACACAGTTCAGGACCCCCTACCCGAGATCCGTCGGTTTTGACACCGACACCCCTTCTCTCTTTCTCTCATTTTTTTGTTTTTTTTCAGCCTTCTCTTTTTTATGGCCTTCTTTTTCTATTTTTTTCTCCGGAGTCTCATCCTGACTCGTGGGGGAATCATAGTCTCTATCATTCTTTCCTCACTGGGACAATGCTCTAATAATGATGATCATCACACTTCTTTTTTACTTACAACTCAAGAATTACAACTCAATACTTAGAACAAAGTATGACTCTATGTGAATGCCTCCGACGGCCGATCTTTCACGAAAGGAGCAGATCCCGGGAAGAACACGAAGAACACGAGGGGAATCACGAGGGGAAACACGAGAGAATCACTCAAACCAACAAGAACAATCACACATGTGCTAGATCCTCGAAACACAAATAGATACACGGTCCAAATCCAACAAGGGACAATACAAAGGGTAGCCCGTTCTTCTCCGTAGAGGAGGTCTTGAATCAAGGGGATCTTCCCATGAGGGGTCTTGAATCCAAGGTGGATCTTCTCCGTAGAGAGGTCGCGGTCTCTCTCGTGGAGTAGATCCGATATGGATGAGCGAAGCTCTATCTCTGAAATGTGCTATCACAATGCTAACCCTAGAAAGGAGGCGGAGGTGGTCTATTTATAGTCTAAGCCACGAAGGGGCAAGTGGGGAAGGGATACAAGGCCAAAGGCCTGGCTGCACATAGGCAATGTCGGATGTCCCATCAGGGTCGGACGTCCGGAGGGCGTCAGACTTTCGACGTTTCTTCTCTGGACTGGTGGCGTCGGTCGTCCGGGCGCTGGGACTTGTCGGACGTCTGGTGTTCTTCGGTCGTCCGGCTGATTTGGCTCGGGTGTAGATGTGTTGGTCATCCAGTGGTGGCAAGACATACATCAAGTGTTCTCAAATCCATAAAGACTCAATCCGATAAGATAACTTCAAAGGGAAAACTCAATCCATTACAAGAGAGTAGAGGGGGAGAAACATCATAAGATCCAACTATAATGGAAAAGCTCGTGATACATCAAGATTGTGCGAATTCAAGAACACGAGAGAGAGAGAGATCAAACACATAGCTACTGGTACATACCCTTAGCACCAAGGGTGAACTACTCCCTCCTCGTCATGGAGAGCGCCAGGATGACGAAGATGGCCACCAGAGAGGGATTCCCCCTAATAAAGGCAAAGGTGTCCCGTCTTTCGATGAGATGGTGGCTATCATTTTGGAGGAAGTCGACTTTGACGATCCGACTACGAACGTGCGAGGACGTCACGCCTTAGAAATCGCTAAACCAACTCCGAGAGGTTATTGACCACGCCGGAGCACGATCAACCTGACCACAAAGGTTTGTTTCCTGCAGGCAAACGAAGAACAAGCAAGAAACTAAGATTGCAATCTGGATATTGCGAATATAAGATGAAAGTTTTATTGATCAAGGTCCTTGAACACAAAGGAAGTACGCGAAGTTACAGCTATGGTTAACTTTAATATAAACAAAACCCAAAGTCTAAACGACGCCCTAAGGGCGGTATATATGGAGGAAGAGGGGGGGATTTCGTGGCCCTTGGAGGAGGGGTCCGAAACCAACCCTAACTCTTGTTTCCCCACACATACGGACTCTAAAAACAGCCTATACTTAAGTGTTTCGAAAATACATGGACCTGGCCCAATAATAAGGTGACACAGCACCTAGAATAGCCTCTAGACGAAATTTATGAAGTGGCATCTTGTATATTTCGTCCAAGGCTTCATCCACTCCTTACGGTGGCTTCAAAGTCCTGAAATCATCACTTGTAACTCCGTTCTTGATCCCCTTGCGCATGCCATCATCTCCATGCTTGAACTTGCTCCAAGGTTCATCTTTCTTGTCCCAACTAGGCCCTTCATTTGTAAGCAAAACAAATGTATCCAATTTAGGCGGCATCATAATCTCATGAACATTAGAATCATTACCAAGAAACGAAAGTACCTGATAATTCAATTGGCGTGCGCGAGCTCTAGTAATTGGTCCAGTATATGTAACAGTAGGGGCTGTGGGTGTAACAATGGTATTGATGTCCTCATCATCCTCCCCTTCTTGAAATGAAGTCGTCCTCGACGGAAGCGCATCTTCCTCACCCAAATAAGGCTTCAAATCTGCAATGTTAAAAGTGGGACTAACCCCAAAATCTACAGGTAGCTCAAGTTTATATGCATTATCATTTATTTTCTCTAACACCTTAAAAGGGCCATCAGCACGTGGCATTAGCTTTGATTTGCGCAGATTAGGAAATCTATCTTTACGCAAATGTAACCAAACAAGATCTCCAGGCGCAAACACAACATGTTTTCTACCCTTATCTCCAGCAAGTTTATATTTAGCATTCATACGCTCAATGTTTTCCTTAGTTAACTCATGCATTTTTAAAATCAATTCAGAACGTTCTTTAGCATCAAAATTAACCTTCTCTGAAGATGGAAGAGGCAACAAATCAATAGGTGCACGAGGTAGGAAACCATACACAATTTCAAAAGGGCACATCTTAGTAGTAGAATGCAATGAACTATTATAAGCAAATTCAATATGAGGCAAGCATTCTTCCCACATTTTCTTGTTATTCTTCAAAACAGCCCTAAGCATAGTAGACAATGTTCTATTGACTACTTCAGTTTGTCCATCAGTTTGGGGGTGACAAGTAGTACTAAAAAGCAGCTTAGTCCCCAACTTAGCCCATAAACATGTCCAAAAGTGGCTAAGAAATTTAGTATCACGATCTGAAACAATAGTATTTGGCACACCATGTAAGCGAATAATTTCACGAAATAACAAATCAGCAATATTAACAGCATCATCGCTTTTATGACATGGTATAAAGTGTACCATTTTCGAGAACCTATCCACGACAACAAATATGCTATCCCTCCCCTTCTGTCTTCGAGGTAAACCTAAAACAAAGTCCATAGATATATCCTCCCAAGGAACACTAGGTACAGGCAAAGGCATATATAAACCATGAGGATTGAGTCGTGACTTAGCTCTTTGACATGTAGTGCAGCGAGCAACAAAACGCTCAACATCCCGTCTCATCTTTGGCCAAAAGAAATGTGTAGCAAGTATATCCTCCGTCTTCTTGACGCCAAAGTGTCCCATTAATCCTCCTCCATGCGCCTCCTGCAACAACAAAAGACGAACGGAGCTAGCTGGAATGCATAGCTTGTTAGCACGAAACACAAATCCATCATTGAGAACGAACTTGTTCCAAGTTCTCCCTTCCTTACAATTCTGCAATACATCTTTAAATTCAGCATCATGCACATATTGATCTTTGATGGTCTCCAAACCAAATATATTAAAGTCAAGTTGTGAAATCATAGTATAACAACGAGACAATGCATCAACAATAACATTTTCTTTACCCTTCTTGTGTTTAATGACATAAGGGAAAGCCTCAATGAATTCAACCCATTTAGCATATCTACGGTTCAGTTGTGCTTGACTTTTAATGTGTTTCGAAGATTCATGATCAGAATGTATAACAAATTCCTTGGGCCATATATAATGTTGCCATGTTTCTAAGGTCCGAACAAGAGCATATAATTCTTTATCATAAGTAGAATAGTTCAGACTAGTCCCACTCAATTTTCAAGAAAAGTATGCAACAGGTTTGCCATCTTGTAATAACACACCTCCTAATCCAATTCCACTAGCATCACATTCAATCTCAAAAGTCTTATTAAAAGCAGGAGGTTGGAGTAAAGGAGCATGTGTCAACTTATCTTTCAATACCGTGAAGGCTTATTCCTGTGCGGTACCCCAAACAAAAGGCACATCCTTCTTTGTAAGCTCGTTGAGAGTGTAGCAATGGTGCTGAAATCTCTCACAAAACGCCTATAGAAACCAACGAGGCCAAGGAAACTCCTCACTTGTGTGACCGTTTTGGGCTGCGGCCAACTCTCAATAGCTTCAATCTTGGCTTTATCAACTTCAATTCCTTGTGGAGTAACACCATAGCCAAGAAAAGATACTTGGTCGGTGCAAAAGGTGCACTTTCCTAGGTTACCAAACAAACGTGCATCACATAGAGCAATAAAAACAACACCTAAATGTTCCAAATCTTCCTCCAAAGATTTTCTATAAATCAATATCTCATCGAATTAAACTACCACAAATCATCCAATGAAAGCACGTAAAACCTCGCTCATTAATCTCATGAAAGTACTAGGTGCATTAGTTAACCCAAAAGGCATGACTAACCACTCGTATAATCCAAACTTAGTTTTAAATGATGTTTTCCATTCATCTCCCAATTTCATACGAATTTGATGGTACCCACTAGGCAAATCAACTTTGGAGAATATTGTAGAGCCACTCAATTCATCAAGCATATCATCTAGCCTAGGAATAGGATGACGATAACGAATAGTAATATTATTAATGCCTCTACAATCAACGCACATACGCGACGTACCATCCTTTTTCAGCACTAAAATGATAGGAATAGCACAAGGACTAAGGGATTCGTGTATATAACCTTTGTCGAGCAGTTCTTGTACTTGACGTATAATCTCCTTCGTCTCCTCTGGATTGGAACGGTATGGTGCACGCTTGGGTAATGATGCACCGGGAATTAAGTCAATTTGGTTCTCAATCCCTCGAATAGGTGGTAATCCCGGTGGCACGTCTTGTGGAAAGACGTCAGCGAACTCCTGCAAAATGTTAGTGACAGCAGGAGGCAAAGAGGAAGGCACGTCCTCGAGTGAAAATAATGCCTCTTTGCACACAAAAGCATAGCAAACAGATTTGCAAAAATATAGATCATCAATATCAGATTTGGTGGCAAGTAAACATGCACTTTTCAATTTAATTTCAGAAACAACACTAGATGGTTTATTATTAGGCTTCATTTGTTTCTCAAATTCTTTTGCCACAATCTGATTTTCACTCTTATTTTTCTCCTGTTTTGCTTTATTAGCTCTATTAATATCATCTTTCAAAATGGAATCAGGAGTCATAGGAAGCAAAGTAATATTTTTATCCTTATGAACAAGAGTGTACTGATTGTTTCTACCATGGTGTACAGAATTTTTATCAAATTGGCATGGTCTACCAAGTAATAAGGAACATGCTTGCATAGGTACCACATCACAATCAACATAATCACCATATGTAGAGGTACTAAAATGCACACGAACAGTACATGTTACCTTAACCTTGTCGCTGTTGTTGAACCATTGGATGTAGTAAGGATGTGGATGTGCTCTTGTGGTGAGAGATAGCTTCTCCACCATCTCCATGCTAGCCAAGTTATTGCAGCTCCCTCCATCTATGATGACGCAAACAGAACGTTTCTTCACAAGTCCCTTTGTATGGAACAAATTAGGCCTCTGATTTTGCTCAGCTTGTGCAACTTGCACACTCAAAACACGTTGAGCAACTAAACTTTCATACCTGTCAGCATCTTTAGGAGCCATGTATTGCGTCTCATGATCAGAATCATCTCCACCATCTTCTTCATGTGTAATAAGAGCCAAAGTCTCCTCATCATAGTCACTAGCGGACTCATACCCACCATCCTCAGTAACAATCATCACACGCTGAGATTTGCATTCTCTCGCAAAATGTCCTCTTCCCTTACAATGACGACAAATAATATCACTTGTGTGCCCTGTTGATGCCATGGAAGAAGAAGAGCTCTATGCAGGCCCAACAGGTGTGCTCTTGGCAGATAGTGGTGGTTGTGCCTGCTTTCTTGTATCACGGCTGGAGGTGGCACCTGATGGAGGTGCTGGTCCAGTCGAAGTAGAGGATGCACATGGTGTCCATGATAAAGATCAACCTGCAGAAAAGTTAGTTCGCGCCAATGCCTGTCGATCCTGCACTTCACGTTCAGCTTTACAAGAAAGATGGAAAAAACGAGTGATATTAGTATACTCCTTATACTCTAGAATGGTCTGAATCTCTCTATTTAATCCACCCATAAAACGTGCAAGCATAGCTTAATTCTCCTCAACAATACAACATCTAATCATGCCAGTTTGTAATTCCTGAAAATATTCTTCTAAATTTTTTTCCTTGTCTTAAACGCTGCAATTTTTGAAGTAATTCACGTTGATAATAAGGTGGAACCCAACGAGTACGCATAACAGCTTTCAAAGCAGCCCAAGTAGCTAGAATGGGATATAATCTACAATGTTCAGACCACCAAACACATGCAAAACTAGTGAAAGCACAAACAGCAGCAGGAACACGTCTCTCCTCAGGATATTGTAAACATGTAAAACGTTGTTCAGTTTCTAACTCCCAAGTAAGATATATATCAGGAACATATCTACCCTCAAATGGTGGAATATTCAATTTTAGTTTAGGAAGATGGTCATGATCTCGTACCTCAGGTGGTGGTGCAGCCCTACCGTTGCGATGATATGCATGAGGACGACCTGGTGGTGGTGCTGGTGGTTGCACGTAGTTCTAATTTTGACCAACCTCATCCTCGTAATGGTCCTCCACCTTTGCAGTAGCAGCAGGAGCTATAGAAGGACTTACAGTAGGTATATTAGCACTAGAAGTTTGACCAGGCTCAATGGGAACGCGCTGTGCTCGTCCCACTTGATTTGGAAGACGATGTTGTTGTTGTTGTTGTTGTTTTTGTTGTAGAGGTGTGACAGGTGCAGCGGGCGGTGGAAGACGTGCGAGCAATTCATTAAACTTGTTATCGAGCTTTGTTTTGAATGCCTTCTCAATGCCATCTATCTTCTCCATGGCCTCTTCAAATCTATTTAGCACATCTTCCACCTGTCCACTCACCATTTGTTGAAACTTATCATGTAACTCTTTGTTTGTCATATTCTCCCAGTCAGTCTCGTCGGCTTGTGATCCTGCCATGGTTAGTAGCAATAAAACACACAAGAATATGATCCTACAAACTACTAGGAAGTGGCGGTGAAGGTGTGGTGGACAATCACAAATCTGTCAAGCGAATCTCAAATTCTTACCAGTTCTTACCAAGCAGCAGTGGTGATCAGCAACCGTTGTAGTCAAAACTCTCAAATCTTGGATAGAGCGATTACCAGGGAGAGTCAAACGCAAGACATAGATGTATGTGGAGCTGGGAAGGCTTATAATATGGTAGCAAAAAGGGTCAGCAATAATCAATTCAGATATGCAAAGTTGAATAAACGCTCAACGACGGTACTGTGCTGGTCCTAGGCTAGACCGTGCTAGAGACGCGAGCCTAGAACACTAACAAAATCACGGCGCTGCACGTAAACAAGGGAAAAGCACACTCTGGAACTTTTTTTGCTCTGTTTTTTGCGCTTTTTTTTGCAAAAAATCACTATAATGGCGAGTGTCTCAAAACTCTTCCCTCATCAAACTGATAGGATGGGCACGAATTTTTTTTGACTTCTTTTCGGGAATCAGGGCAACAACGTCGAAAAAGTGCGACAAAAAATCACTATGATGGCACGTGGCTCAAAAGACTCAGAAAAGCCTAAAAATGGGATAGCAAAAAAATATTTTTGCCTGTGAAAATTTTGGCCTAAAAAATGCCCGGGGGTCTCCAGACTCTTGTTTTTCAAAACCTACTTAGGCAAGGAAACACGAAACGGAAATTAGATGGATCTTGAAAACAAACCTAATATGAAAGGAACTCAGATCCGTGGTGGATATATGGTGGTAGGATATGGCAGCAGTGGTTGTATATGGATACAGATTGGTGGTGGTATACGGATATGGATTGGTGGTGGTATATGGATACAGATTGGTGATGGTATATGGAGACGAATCGGTGGCGGATAAGCGGTGGTTGTAGATGGTAGGGGCGATGATGATGGTGCGACTGCGGCGTGACAACTTATGACCAGAACTCGAAACTCTAAAAGACTAGACTCTAAGACCAGCAACTTGACACGACGATGCAACCACAAATTCAACAAAGAAAATACAGAAAAGATTATGCAAAGGCTTAGATTGGTTCGGATAGGATGAACTAACCCTAATTTTTTTTGGCTTTTTCGTGGACTATAGGTATGAAGAATAGACTCGATCTAAACTATGAAAAATTGTAAAATCTCACCGAGCAACCTGGAAATCTGATACCACTTGATAGAGGCAAGGTGTCTCGATCTTTTGATGAGATGATAACTATCGATTTTGACGATCCGACTACAAACATGCACGACGTTGCGCCTTAGCAATCGCTAAACCAATCTCCCGAGGTTACTGACGATGCTGGAAGCACGATCATCCTGACCACGAAGGTTTATTCCTGCACGCAATCGAAGAACAAGCAAGAATATGATAATACAATCTGAATATTGCGAATATAGATGAAGTATTGATAAAGGTGGGGATCCGAAAGCGGTCTTGGTCTGGTCATTGGACACAAACGAAGTACACGAAGTTGCAATGGCTAACTTTTAACTAAATAAATCCCAAAGTCTAAACGACGCCCTAAGAGCTGTATATATGGAGGAAGAGGAGGGGGGGGGGGTTGTGGCCCTTGGAGGAGGGGTCCGAAACCAACCCTAACTCTTGTTTCCCCACACATACGGACTCTAAAAATAGCCTATACTTCAGTATTTCGAAAATACATGGGCCTGGCCCAATAATAAGGTGACGCAGCACCTAGAATAGCCTCTGGACGTAATTTATGAAGTGGCATCTTGTATATTTGGTCCAAGGCTTCATGGACTCCTTATGGTGGCTTCAAAGTCCTGAAATCATCACTTGTAACTCCGTTCTTGATCCCCTTGCGCATGCCATCATCTCCATGCTTGAACTTGCTCCAAGGTTCATCTTTATTGTCCAAACTAGGCCCTTCATTTGTAAGCAAAACAAATATATCCAATTTAGGCAGCATCATATTATCATGAACATTACAATCATTACCAAGAAACGATAGTACCTGATAATTCAATTGGCGTGCATGAGCTCTAGTAATTGGTCCAGTATGTATATCAACGGGGGCTGTGGGTGTAACAATGGTATTGATGTCCTCATCACCCCCCTCCGGCAGGGTGTCGGAACGGGTCTAGATTGGTTTTCGGTGGCTACGGAGGCTTCTAGCGATGGAACTCTCGATCTCTTCTGCTCCCCGATGTTTTTAGGGTATATGGACATATATAGGCGAAAGAAGTCAGTCAGGGGAGCCACGAGGGGCCCACGAGGGTGGGGGCACGCCCAGGGGGGCAGGCGCGCCTCCCTGCCTCGTGGCCACCTCGAAGCTTCCCCGACGTCTACTCCAAGTCTCCTGGATTGCTTCCGTTCCAAAAATAACTCTCCTGAAGGTTTCATTCCGTTTGGACTCCGTTTGATATTCCTTTTCTTTGAAACACTGAAATAGGCAAGAAAACATCAATTTGGGCTCGGCCTCCGGTTAATAGGTTAGTCCCAAAAATAATATAAAAGTGTATAAAGCCCATAAACATCCAAAATAGATAATATAATAGCATGGAACAATCAAAAAATATAGATACATTGGAGACGTATCAGCATCCCCAAGCTTAATTCCTGCTCGTCCTCGAGTAGGTAAATGATAAAAACAGAATTTTGGTGTGGAATTCTACCTAACATATTTATCCATGTAATTCTCTTTATTGTGTCAAGAATATTCAGATCCATAAGATTCAAGACAAAAGTTTAATATTGACATAAAAATAATAATACTTCAAGCATACTAACAAAGTAATCATGTCTTCTCAAAATAACATGGCCAAAGAAAGCTATCCCTACAAAATCATATAGTCTGGCTATGCTCTATCTTCATCACACAAAATATTTAAATCATGCACAACCCCGATGACAGGTCAAGCAATTGTTTCATACTTTTGATGTTCTCAAACTTTTTCAATCTTCATGCAATACATGAGCGTGAGCCATGGATATAGCACTATAGGTGGAATAGAATGATGGTTGTGGAGAAGACAAAAAGGAGAAAATAGTCTCACATCAACTAGGCGTATCAACAGGCTATGGAGATGCCCATCAATAGATATCAACGAGAGCGAGTAGGGATTGCCATGCAACGGATGCACTAGAGCTATAAGTGTATGAAAGCTAAAAAATAAACTAAGTGGGTGTACATCCAACTCGCTTGCTCACGAAGACCTAGGGCATTTTGAGGAAGCCCATCACTGGAATATACAAGCCAAGTTCTACAATGAAAGATTCCCACTAGTATATGAAAGTGACAACATAGGAGACTCCATATCATGAAGATCATGGTGCTATTTTGAAGCACAAGTGTGGTAAAAGGATAGTAGCATTGCCGCTTCTCTCTTTTTCTCTCATTTTTTTCGGCCTTCTCTTTTTTATGGCCTCTTTTTTTTCGTCCAGAGTCTCATCCCGACATGTGGGGGAATCATAGTCTCCATCATCCTTTCCTCACTGGGACAATGCTCTAATAATGATGATCATCACACTTCTTTTTACTTACAACTCAAGAATTACAACTCAATACTTAGAACAAAGTATGACTCTATGTGAATGCCTCCGGCGGTGTACTGGGATATGCAATGAATGAAGAGTGACATGTATGAAAGAATTATGAACAGTGGCTTTGCCACAAATACGATGTCAACTACATGATCACGCAAAGCAATATGACAATGATGAAGCATGTCATAGAAAATGAAACAGTGGAAAGTTGCATGGCAATATATCTCGGAATGGCTATGGAAATGCCATAATAGGTAGGTATGGTGGCTGTTTTGAGGAAGGTATATCGTGGGTGTATGATACCGGCGAAAGGTGCGCGGTATTAGAGAGGCTAGCAATGGTGGAAGGGTGAGAGTGCATATAATCCATGGACTCAACATTAGTCATAAAGAACTTACATATTTATTGCAAAAATCTATTCGTTATCAAAACAAAGTACTACGTGCATGCTCCTAGGGGGATAGATTGGTAGGAAAAGACCATCGCTCATCCCCGACCGCCACTCATAAGGAAGACAATCAATAAATAAATCATGCTCCGACTTCATCACATAACGGTTCACCATACGTGCATGCTACGGGAATCACAAACTTCAACACAAGTATTTCTGAAATTCACAACTACTCAACTAGCATGAATCTAATATCACCATCTCCATATCTCAAAACAATCATCAAGTATCAAACTTCTCTTAGTATTCAATGCACTTATATGAAAGTTTTTATTATTGCCATGTTGTTATAAAGGACTCTCAAAATAATATAACTGAAGCATGAGATATCAATTATTTCTATAAAATAGAACCACTCCCATGCTCTAAAAGATATAAGTGAAGCACTAGAGCAAAAATTATATAGCTCAAAAGATATAAGTGAAGCACATAGAGTATTCTAATAAATTCCAATTCATGTGTGTCTCTCTCAAAAGGTGTGTACATCAAGGATGATTGTGGTAAACTAAAAAGAAAAGACTCAAATCATACAAGACGCTACAAGCAAAACACATATCATGTGGCGAATAAAAATATAGCTCCAAGTAAACTTACCGTTGAATGAAGACAAAAGAGGGGATGCCTTCCGGGGCATCCCCAAGCTTAGGCTTTTTGGTGTCCTTGGATTTTACCTTGGGGTGCCTTGGGCATCCCCAAGCTTAGGCTCTTACCACTCCTTGTTACATAATCCATCAAATCCTTACCCAAAACTTGAAAACTTCACAACACAAAACTTAAAAAGAAAATCTTCATGAGCTCCGTTAGTAAAAGAAAACAAACCACCACTTCAAGGTACTGTAATTAACTCATTCTTTATTTATATTGGTGTTAAACCTACTGTATTCCAACTTCTCTATGGTTTATAAACTCTATTACTAGCCATAGATTCATCAAAATAAGCAAACAACACACGAAAAACAGAATCTGTCAAAAAACAGAACAGTTTGTAGTAATTTGTAGGTTTCGACCACTTATGGAACCCCCAAAATTTTAAAATAAATTGCTAGACGTGCGGAATTTATCTATTAATCATCTGCAAAGGAATTAACTAAATATCACTCTCCAGTAAAACATGGCAGCAATTCCCGCGAGAGCTAAAGTTTCTGTTTTTTTACAGCAGGATCAAAAAGACTTTCCCCAAGTTTTCCCAACGGTTCTAGTTGGCACAATGATAGAGGCGATGGTGTCCCGATGTTTTGATGAGATAGATATCGTTTTTTGTGGGAGTCGACTTTGACGATCCGACTACGAACGTGCGACGACGTCGTGCCTTAGCAATCGCTAAACCAACTTCCGAGGGTTATTGACCATGCCGGAGCATGATCAACCTGACCACGAGGGTCTATTTCCTGCGAGCAAACGAAGAACAAGCAAAAAACTGAGATTGCAATCTGGATATTGCGAATAAAAGAGGAAAGCTTTATTAATGAAGGTGGGATTCTGTGACGTCTTGGTCTGGTCATTGGACACAAACGAAGTACGCGAAGTTGCAGCTATGACGATTTTTTAATCTAAACAAAACCCAAAGTCTAAACGATGCCCTAAGGGCTATATATATGGAGGAAGAGGGGGCAATTTCGTGGCCCTTGGAGAAGGTGTTCAAAACCAACCCTAACTCTTGTTTCCTCACACATACAGACTCTAAAAACAGCCTTTACTTAAGTATTTCGAAAATACATGGGCTTGGCCCAATAATAAGGTGATGCATCACCTAGAATAGCCTCTGGATGAAATTTATGAAGTGGCATCTTGTATATTTCGTCCAAGGCTTCATGCACTCCTTATGGTGGCTTCAAAGTCCTGAAATCATCACTTGTAACTCCGTTCTTGATCCCCTTGCGCATGCCGTCATCTCCATGCTTGAACTTGCTCCAAGGTTCATCTTTCTTGTCCAAGCTAGGCCCTTCATTTGTAAGCAAAACAAATGTATCCAATTTAGGCAACATCATATTCTCATGAACATTAGAATCGTTACCAAGAAACGAAAGTGCCTGATCATTCAATTGGCGTGCGTGAGCTCTAGTAATTGGTCCAGTATGCATAGGAGCAGGGGCTGTGGGTCTAACAATGGTATACATGTCCTCATCATCCTCCCCTTCTTGAAATGAAGTCGTCCTCGACGAAAGTTCATCATCCTCACCCAAATAAGGCGTCAAATCTGCAATGTTAAAAGTGGGACTAACCCCAAAATCTGCAGGCATCTCAAGTTTATATGCATTATCATTTATTTTCTCTAACACCTTAAAAGGACCATCAGCACGTGGCATTAGCTTTGGTTTGCGCAAATTAGGAAATCTATCCTTACGCATATGTGACCAAACAAGATCTCCAGGTGCAAACACAACATGTTTTCTACCCTTATCTCTAGCAAGTTTATATTTAGCGTTCATACGCTCAATGTTTTCCTTAGTTAACTCATGCATTTTTAAAATCAATTCAGCACGTTCTTTCGCATCAAAATTAAACTTCTCCGAAGATGGAAGAGGCAACAAATCAATTGGTGCATGAGGTAGGAAACCATACACAATTTCAAAAGGGCACATCTTAGTAGTAGAATGCAATGAACGATTATAAGCAAATTCAATATGAGGCAAGCATTCTTCCCACATTTTCTTATTATTCTTCAAAACAGCCCTAAGCATAGTAGACAATGTTCTATTGACTACTTCAGTTTGTCCATCAGTTTGGGGGTGACAAGTAGTACTAAAAAGCAGTTTAGTCCCCAACTTAGCCCATAAACATCTCCAAAAGTGGCTAAGAAATTTAGTATCATGATATGAAACAATAGTATATGGCACACCATGCAAGCGAATAATTTCACGAAAGAACAAATGAGCAACATTAACAACATCATCGCTTTTATGACATGGTATAAAGTGTGCCATTTTTGAGAACCTATCCAGACAACAAATATGCTATCCCTCCCCTTCTTTGTTCGAGGTAAACCTAAAACAAAGTCCATAGATATATTCTCCCAAGGAACACTAGGTACAGGCAAAGACATATATAAACCATGAGGATTGAGTCATGACTTAGCTTTTTGACATGTAGTGCAGCGAGCAACAAAACGCTCAACATCCCGTCTCATCTTTGGCCAAAAGAAATGTGTAGCAAGTATATCCTCCATCTTCTTGACGCCAAAGTGTCCCACTAATCCTCCTCCATGCGCCTCCTGCAACAACAAAAGACGAATAGAGCTAGCTGGAACGCATAGGTACCACATCACAATCAACATAATCAGCATATGTAGAGATAGTAAAATGCACACGAACAGTACGTGTTACCTTAACCTTGCCACTGTTGTTGAACCATAGGATGTAGTAAGGATGTGGATGTGGTCTTGTGGTGAGAGATAGCTTCTCCACCATCTCCATGCTAGCCAAGTTGTTGCAACTCCCTCCATCTATGATGACGCGAACAGAACGTTCCTTCACAACTCCCTTTGTATGGAACAAATTATGCCTTTGATCTTGCTCAACTTGTGTAACTTGCACACTCAAAACACGTTGAGCAACTAAACATTCATACCTGTCAGCATCTTCAGCAGCCATGTTGTAACACCCCGGATGTAACTTTCCCAATTTGTACTTCAACTCTTGCCGTTTCCGGCGTTAAATTATTTTATTTTCTCGGGTTCGGGTTCTTTGTCTCCGTGTGTTGTATCGTTGTCATGCATCTCATATCATGTCATCTTGTGCATTGCATTTGCATATGTGTTCATCTCATGCATTCGAGCATTTTCCCCGTTGTCCGTTTTGCATTCCGGCGCTTCGTTCTCCTCCGGTGGTCATTTCTACCTTTCTTTCGTGTGTGGGGATTAAACATTTCCGGATTGGACCGAGACTTGCCAAGCGGCCTTGGTTTACTACCGGTAGACCGCCTGTCAAGTTTCGTACCATTTGGACTTCGTTTGATACTCAAACGGTTAATCGAGGGACCGAAAAGGCCTCGTGTGTGTTGCAGCCCAACACCCCTCCAATTTGGCCCAAACCCACCTATCTCTGCTCCATCATCTAGAGCGTTCGATCACGATCGCGTGGCCGAAAACCGCACCTCATTTGGACTCTCCTAGCTCCCTCTACCTCTATTTAAAGCCCCCTCCCAAAATTCGCGGATCTCCTCCCTCTCAAACCCTATAAATCGCCCCCGCACCGGCCGGACACGTCCGAATCCAGCCGGACGCGTCCGCTCCGCCGCCTGCGCCAACCGGAAGGCACCACGTGTCCCTCCGCCGCCTGCCGCCGCCGCGGCCCGGCGAGCCCGCAGCGGGCCCGCCCGGCCC
>NC_057806.1:244085190-244094239 GCF_018294505.1 Triticum aestivum
GAGCCGTCGCCGCCCGGCGCCGCTCCGCCGCTCCCGTCCGCCGCCGCCTACCGTGCCCCGCCGGCCTCTTCCTCCCGCTCCGGCCGCCGCCCCGGCCAATGATGCCGGCGAGCTCGGATCCAGCCTCGGGACGCGTGCCATCGAAACCCTAGATCTCGGGGTGATTTTTTTTCCACTAAGTCCCGAAATTGCAGATCCAAGTGCCCATGTTCATAGCACCGTAACTTTGCATCTGTAGCTCCGATTCATGCATATAGCATATCAAAATATTCACCTCAGAGAGTACATCATTTCATTCCATTGCATCATTTTCATTTGAGTTCATCTTGATGCCCGAAATGCTGTTAGAAGAGGGCTACTTGAGATATTTGTCAGATCTGCTACTCCATTTAGCCTTTTGTCATTTTTGCCATGATTAACGTGTGCATGATATGCCCTGATGCTCTACATATGTTTTGTTAAGAGTTTTGTCATCTTTCCAGAGGTGCAACCAATGTATTTTTGTGATGTGTGTGGTGACTAGTGCAAGCTTGCAAAGTGAGGCACTCGGTTATTCTGTTTTCAGGGACTTAGCATTTCCACTAAGTCCTTGATCTGTTTATCTCATATTGCCATATGTTCATGTTGTTTCCTAGTGATCCGTGCCTCTTTTGAGGATGATCAGTAAGGGAGTTTTATTAATCTTGCAGTGCTCTATCCATCCATGCCTTTGTTTGCAATTATGGAGCACCCTAGCTTGAGTCAATCGAGCTCTACTTTTGCTACTTTGTGAATCTGGGCAGATTGTCAACTTGTGTGCAATTTTCAGGTCCTGTAGCATGTAGTTTTGTCGCTCCGAAGAGAGCTACCTGATCTGAAATTCCAGACAAGTGTTAATTTCACAAAGTCTGAGATCTGTTTGCCATATGCATTTTGCCATGCTTGTTTGAACCTGTTAATGGATGAATTGGCCCTAGCTTAGTGCTAGACTTTTGTTAAGCATCTTGTATGCATCCCTGCCATGTATTTTGTTGTCATGTTTGGGTGCTGTAGCATGTTCATCTCATTGCATTTAGATGCCTACTTGCTGTAAATCGCAGACCGGTGTCATTTTTGAATCGCTTGCCATTTCTAAACCGTAACTCCGATTCTGATGATCTTTATATCGTTTTCAAGCGATTTTATCTCATCTTTCTAGTGGAATACTTGGATTTCCAAGTTGAGGCCAGGATCTTGCATTTCCTGTCATATCTTGCATTTTGCATCCCACATCGCATCCTGCATAGCATATCATCATTGCATCATATTGTTTGTCCTTGGACGTGGTTGATTGTATCCTTATTGTTTGTTTGTCTTGTTTGGGTAGAGCCGGGAGACGAGTTCGCTAATGAGGAGCCCGTTGAGTTTGCTTTTGAGGATCCAGTCAACTCTGACAACTGTGCAGGCAAGATGATCATACCCTCGAAATCACTACTATCTTTGCTATGCTAGTTTTGCTCACTCTTTTGCTATGACAATGCTACGATGCCTACCACTTGCTTTCAAGCCTCCCCAAACTGCCATGTCAAACCTCTAACCCACCATGTCCTAGCAAACTGTTGTTTGGCCATGTTACCGCTTTGCTCAGCCCCTCTTATAGCGTTGTTAGTTGCAGGTGAAGATTGAAGGCCGTTCCTTGTTGGAACATTTATTTACTTGTTGGGATATCATTATATTGCCATGTTATCTTAATGCATCTATATACTTGGTAAAGGGTGGAAGGCTCGGCCTCTCGCCTAGTGTTTTGTTCCACTCTTGCCGCCCTAGTTTCCATCAAATCGGTGTTATGTTCCCGGATTTTGCGTTCCTTACGCGGTTGGGTTATAATGGGAACACCTTGATAGTTTGCCTTGATTAAAACTTTTCCAGCAATGCCCAACCTTGGTTTTACCATTTGCCACCTAGCCTCTTTTTCCCTTGGGTTTCCGGAGCCCGAGGGTCATCTTATTTAAACCCCCCCGGGCCAGTGCTCCTCTGAGTGTTGGTCCAAATAGAGCCACTTGCAGCGCCACCTCGGGGCAACTTGAGGGTTGGTTTTAGTTGTACGTAGTGTTCATCTGAGTGTGCCCTGAGAAAGAGATATGTGCAGCTCCTATCGGGATTTGTCGGCACGTTCGGGCGGTGTTGCTGGATTTGTTTTAACCTGTCGAAGTGTCTTGACGAACCGAGATACCGAGTCTGATCGGAACGTCTTGGGAGGAGGTCTATTCCTTCGTTGACCGTGAGAGCTTGTCATGGGCTAAGTTGGGACTCCCCTACAGGGATTTGAACTTTCGAAAGCCGTGCCCGCGGTTATGGGCAGATGGGAATTTGTTAATGTCCGGTTGTAGATAACTTGAACCTTAATTAATTAAAATGAATCAACTGAGTGTGTTACCGTGATGGCCTCTTCTCGGTAGAGTCCGGGAAGTGGACACGGTGTTGGAGTAATGGTTGCGCAGGTTGCCCTCTAGCTTCTCGCTCGTGCTTTGCCTCCTCTTCTCGCTCTCTTTTGCGAATAAGTTAGCCACCATATTTGCTAGTCGCTTGCTGCAGCTCCACATATTTACCTTGCCTTACCTATAAGCTTAAATAGTCTTGATCGCGAGGGTGCGAGATTGCTGAGTCCCGGTGGCTCACAGATTACTATTACACCAGATGCACGGCCTGATGATTCTGCTCTAGGAGACGCGTTTGAGCTCAAGTGGGAGTTCGACAAAGACTCTCAACGTTACTATGTTTCCTTTCCTGATGATCAGTAGTGGTGCCCGGTTGGGGGTGAACGGGACCGTTGTCGCATGTTGGGTTCTCTTTTACTTTGGCGCCGTAGTCGGGCCATGAGTGTTTGGTTGATGTAATGTTATTTATGCACTTGATTGACATGGCGAGTGTAAGCCAACTATGTTATCCTCCCTTTTATTATCTTATTACATGGGATGTTGTGAAGATTGCCTAACTTGCGACATATGCCTTCAATGCGATTATGCCTCTAAGTCGTGCCTCGACACGTGGGAGATATAGTCGCATCGAGGGTGTTACAAGTTGGTAATCAGAGCCTTCCCCGACCTTAGGAGCCCCATTGCTTGATCGTTTTTAGCGGCCGAGTTGTGTCTAGAAAAATGTTTTCAGTCATTAGGAATTATATATCGGAGAGTTTAGGAATTCTTTTTACTTCCCAGTCTCCTCATCGCTCTGGTAAGGCATCCTGACGTAGAGTTTTAACTCTTCTCTTCTCAAATTTCACTAATTTTTTTTTAGGATCACGCGGGTATCTTGGAATCATTCCGATGGTTTTATGATGAGAACATTGTCTTGGTGCCTCCTGTCAAGGGTTTAGTGGAAGTGTCCCGGGGAGTTGAGCTCTGAGGTGTTGTCATCATAATTTTATCGTTGCAGTTCTGGAATACCTGAGTTTAGTGCACCGACATCGAAAATATCTTTTATGCAGTTCGTTGGTGAGATAACCTCGACGCCACCCAGTACTAGGGCGGGAGTTCGGGAGTATCGCCATAACTCGTATAACAGATGCTTTTTGAAGGTTGAGGTAGATGGTTTCCGAAGGTTTCTTGGTTATGTGTTGAAGGATGGATACAGCTGGATGTAGGATTTGCTAGTTTGGGTGAGATATTATGCTTCCCCTGTATCCCCAACACCTGATTGCATAACTGGAAAGGTTCGGGAGTTTCATAGGTGGGAATTCTTGTAGCTCTAGTTCTTCTTCCACGGATATTGGTTTGAGATTGGGATTTCTTACCAATTATTCGTTCTTGATCTGTACCTTGTTGATTTATTTCTCTACCTTAATTCTACGTGGCTTCTCAATTTATGGATATGTGACCATTTCAAGAGGAATGCATTCGTTCATTTTGTTCGGATGTGAAGACTATATGTTGCAATTTTCATTCCGTTGGATTCAGCTTCAATATTTTTCTATCAATGTGCTAATGGTGGTCAACCTCTTCAGGATGGCTCCTCCAACGCGCACGACTCCGAATCCTAATCCGCCACCACCTCCACCTCCTCCGGAGGCATGGCAAGCTATGATGGCCGCAACCAATGCAAACACACAGTTGATCATGCAAATTCTTCAAGAGCGCAATCAAGGCAACCAAGGGAATCAAGGCAACAATCAGAATCACTTTGCTACAATCAACCAGTTCCTTGCTAACGGCCCAAAGACTTTCAGCAATTGTGTTGAGGCAACCGATGCTGACGATTGGCTTCTGGATTTGTGCAAGCATTTCGAGTGCAGTAACGTCAGGCCTGAGGACTTTGTCAAGTTCACTTCCTTCCAACTCAAAGATCAAGCTGCAGAACGGTTCCAGCAGTACAAGGATTCCAGAGGTGGACGTGTTATCACTTGGGATGATTTCCGTCGAGATTTCCGAGCTCATCATATTCCCCATAGCGTGGTTGAAAGCAAGCGTGAGGAATTCCGCAACCTGAAGCAAGGCTCTTTGTCTGTCTATGACTACAACAAGTTGTTCCAGAAGCTCGCCTGCTTTGCTAAGCAGGACGTGCCTGATGAGAAGAGCATGATATATCAGTTCAGGGGTGGTCTCAGAGAAGAAATTCAGCTAGCTCTTGTTCTCTTCGAGCCCTTGAGATATGATGAGTTCTACAACATGGCATTGAAGCAAGAGGCTGCTCAGTTGAAGTGTGATGCTTCCAAGAAGCGAGTCAGAGATGTTACTCCTTCTTCCTCTACTCAAGTGGCCAAGCAGTAGAAGTATTGGCTTCCTCCTCCTCCGTTCCGTCAGCCGTATCAGCAGAAGAGCAATGGTGGCAGTGGTTCTTCCCACCCACCCAACCCTGGCTTTCAGAACAAGACTTCGACTCAAGCTCCAAGATCGAGTGCTCCGTATCACCGTCCGCTTTCAGAGGTCACGTGCAACAAGTGCCAACAGAAGGGTCACTATGCCAACAAGTGTTTCAACCAGAGGTGTCTTCCTCCTCCTCCTCCTGTCAGATCGGCAAGTACAGCTGTGGTCAAGCATAACCCCAAGCACACCAAGGTCAATTTGCTGAATGCAGCTCAGGCAGAGGACTCACCAGATGTGATCATGGGTAACCTTCCTGTTAATGATGTTCCTGCAAAAGTTCTTTTTGACACTGGTGCATCGCTTTCTTTTATTTCAACCCCATTTGTGGCCAAGCATGATTTTGTGACCGAAAGGATTCCTGTTCCGTTGAAGATTGTGTCTCCGGGCAAGCAAATGACTTCTAAAAATTGCGTCCCGGATGTCTCTATCACGTTGGGTGACTACAAGTTTCTCTCTTCTCCGGTGGTTCTTGGTAACTCGGATATTGATCTTATTCTCGGAATGGATTGGCTTTCCAAGCACAAGGCTCAACTTGATTGTGCAGCCAGGCAGATTCAATTGACTCATTCGTCTGAGGATGTAATTGTCTTTGCCGCTCGTGATGATACCATTCGTCTATTTTCTCTCAATGAGAAGGGTGAATTGGATGCCATCTCGCAAATTCCAGTCGTTTGCGAATATCAAGACGTCTTTCTAGAAGAGCTTCCAGGAATGCCTCCGCACCGGCCAGTTGAATTCGTTATTGATCTTGAGCCTGGCACGGAACCTGTTTGCAAACATCCTTACAAGCTCGGACCTGAAGAGTTGAAAGAGCCGAAGAAGCAACTCGATATTCAAGAGAAAATGGGTCTCATCCGGCCTAGTTCTTCTCCGTGGGGTTGTGGTGTTCTTTTTGTGAAGAAGAAGGATGGAACAGACCAACTTTGTGTTGATTACCGTCCAGTGAACAAGAAGACCATCAAGAACAAATACCCACTTCCCAACATCAATGAGCTGTTCGAACAACTCAAAGGTGCCCAAGTATTCTCCAAGCTTGATCTTCGTATGGGTTATCATCAGATTCGAATCCATGAGCAAGATATTCCCAAGACGGCTTTCAGGACAAGCTTTGGTTCGTATGAATACACTGTCATGTCTTTTGGCCTCGTCAACGCTCCCCCGACGTTCTCTCGCATGATGAACTTCATCTTCAATGCCTATACCAATGACTTCGTTTTGGTCTATCTCGACGACATTCTGGTTTTCTCGAAGAACAAGGAAGATCATGCCAAGCACTTGCGTTTGGTTCTTGATAAGCTCAGAGAACATCAGTTCTACGCCAAGTTCTCCAAGTGTGAATTTGGCTCGATGAGGTTATTTATCATATCATCTCTGCCAAGGGTATTGCCGTGAATCCTGAGAAGGTGTCTGCAATTGTGAATTGGGAACCTCCTCAGAACGTGAAGCAACTCCATAGCTTCCTCGGCCTCGCAAGCTATTGCCGAAGATTCGTTGAAAACTTTTCTAAGATCGCGAAGCCTCTCTCTAATCTTCTCCAGAAGCACGTCAAGTATGTTTGGTCTCCGGAGTGTGACATTGCTTTCAACACTTTGAAAGAGAAATTGATCACTGCTCCAGTTCTCACTCCGCCTGATGAATCCAAGCCGTACGAGGTCTTTTGTGATGCCTCTCTCCAAGGTCTTGGCGCAGTATTGATGCAAGAGAAGAAAGTTGTTTCTTATACATCTCGCCAATTGAAGCCTAATGAGAAGAACTACCCCACTCATGATCTCGAGTTGGCGGCAATTGTGCATGCTCTTTTGACTTGGAGACATCTTCTTTTGGGAAGAAAAGTGGACATTTTCACTGATCACAAGAGTCTCAAGTACATCTTCACTCAGCCTAATCTCAACCTCAGGCAAACTCGATGGGTCGAAATGATTCAAGAGTATAATCCGAGTATCGAGTATACTCCAGGCAAGGCCAATGTGATTGCTGACGCATTGAGCAGGAAAGCTTACTGCAACAGTCTGATTCTCAAGCCTTATCAACCCGAGCTTTGTGAAGTTTTCTACAAACTTAATCTACAAATTGTTCCTCAAGGTTTCCTTGCCAACCTTCAAGTCTCTCCTACCTTGGTAGACCAGATTCACCAAGCCCAGCTTCTTGATGCTATGGTGAAAAAGGTGAAGATTGGGATTGCCAAGAGTCAGTCCAAGTACAAGTGCTACCGCCTTGATGACAAGGACACTCTCTTCTTCGAGGATCGTATTGTTGTACCCAAAGGTGACCTCCGTAAAGTGATCATGAACGAGGCTCACAATTCTCTCCTCTCCATCCACCCTGGGAGCACGAAGATGTATCAGGACCTTAAGCAAGCTTATTGGTGGACTCGAATGAAGCGCGAGATTTCTCAATTTGTGAATGAATGTGATGTATGCAGAAGAGTGAAGGCAGAACACCAAAGGCCAGCAGGTCTCCTCCAACCTCTTGCCATTCTAGAATGGAAGTTTGTCCACACTGAAATGGACTTCGTGACTGGGTTTCCTAAGTCCAAGCGTGGCAATGATGCTATATTCGTTGTCATCGACAAACTTACCAAAGTGGCTCATTTTCTGCCTATCAAAGATTCGATCACTTCAGCTCAATTGGCGGAACTCTATACCTCTCGTATTGTCTCTCTACACGGTATTCCTCAAGTGATCTCTTCAGACCGTGGCAGCATCTTTACATCCAAGTTTTGGGATTCTTTTCAGAAGGCCATGGGCACGAACATCCGCTTCAGCACAGCTTTCCATCCTCAAACTAGCGGTCAAGTGGAGCGTGTCAACCAGATTCTTGAAGATATGCTCAGGGCTTGTGTGATCTCCTTCGGCATGAAGTGGGAGGATTGTCTTCCTTATGCTGAATTCTCCTACAACAACAGTTTTCAAGCAAGTTCGGGAAAGGCCCCATTTGAAATTCTGTATGGAAGGAAGTGCCGTACCCCTCTCTACTGGTCTGAAACCGGTGAACGTCAGCTTTTGGGTAATGACTTAATCACAGAGGCAGAGGAAATGTGCAAAGTCATTCGTGATAACCTCAAAGCAGCCCAATCCCGCCAGAAGAGCTACTATGATAGTAAGCACCGTGATTTGGCCTTTGAGATCGGAGATCATGTTTACCTCCGCGTCTCTCCTATGAAAGGTACTCGTCTCTTCGGTATCAAAGGGAAGCTTGCCCCTAGATATGTGGGACCTTTCAAGATTGTCAGCAAGAGAGGTGACCTCGCCTATCAACTCGAGCTTCCTTCAAACTTTGCAAATGTTCATGACGTGTTCCATGTCTCTGAGCTCCAAAAGTGCTTCAAGACTCCTGACCGCACCGTCAACTTCGAGGACATTGAGCTCCAAGAAGATCTGTCTTATCGTGAGCACCCAGTTGCTATTCTTGAAGAGACTGAACGCAAGAGTCGCAATAAGTCAATCAAATTTCTCAAAGTCAAGTGGTCACATCATTCCGACCGTGAAGCTACCTGGGAACGCGAGGATCACCTCCGTTTTGAGTACCCGGCGTTCTTTCAGTCCTAGATCTCGGGACGAGATCTTTTCGTAGTGGTGGAGTGTTGTAACACCCCGGATGTAACTTTCCCAATTTGTACTTCAACTCTTGCCGTTTCCGGTGTTAAGTTATTTTATTTTCTCGGGTTCGGGTTCTTTGTCTCCGTGTGTTGTATCATTGTCATGCATCTCATATCATGTCATCTAGTGCATTGCATTTGCATACGTGTTCATCTCATGCATTCGAGCATTTTCCCCGTTGTCCGTTTTGCATTCCGGCGCTTCGTTCTCCTCCGGTGGTCATTTCTACCTTTCTTTCGTGCGTGGGGATTAAACATTTCTGGATTGGACCGAGACTTGCCAAGCGGCCTTGGTTTACTACCGGTAGACCGCCTGTCAAGTTTCGTACCATTTGGACTTCGTTTGATACTCCAACGGTTAACCGAGGGACCGAAAAGGCCTCGTGTGTGTTGCAGCCCAACACCCCTCCAATTTGGCCCAAACCCACCTATCTCTGCTCCATCATCTAGAGAGTTCAATCATGATCGCGTGGCCGAAAACCGCACCTTATTTGGACTCTCCTAGCTCCCTCTACCACTATTTAAAGCCCCCTCCCAAAATTCGCGGATCTCCTCCCTCTCAAACCCTAGAAATCGCCCCCGCACCGGCCGGACACGTCTGAATCCGGCCGGACGCGTCCGCTCCGCCGCC
>NC_057806.1:244094621-244099244 GCF_018294505.1 Triticum aestivum
GAGCCGTCGCCGCCCGGCGCCGCTCCGCCACTCCCGTCCGCCGCCGCCTACCGCGCCCCGCCAGCCTCTTCCTCCCGCTCCGGCCGCCGCCCCGGCCAACGACGCCGGCGAGCTCGGATCCAGCCTCGGGACGCGTGCCACCGAAACCCTAGATCTCGGGGTGATTTTTTCCACTAAGTCCCGAAATTGCAGATCCAAGTGCCCATGTTCATAGCACCGTAACTTTGCATCTGTAGCTCCGATTCATGCATATAGCATATCAAAATATTCAGCTCAGAGAGTACATCATTTCATTCCATTGCATCATTTTCATTTGAGTTCATCTTGATGCCCGAAATGCTGTTAGAAGAGGGCTACTTGAGATATTTGTCAGATCTGCTACTCCATTTAGCCTTTTGTCATTTTTGCCATGATTAACGTGTGCATGATATGCCCTGATGCTCTACATATGTTTCGTTAAGAGTTTTGTCATCTTTCCAGAGGTGCAACCCATGTATTTTTGATGTGTGTGGTGACTAGTGCAAGCTTGCAAAGTGAGGCACTCGGTTATTCTGTTTTCAGGGACTTAGCATTTCCACTAAGTCCTTGATCTGTTTATCTCATATTGCCATATGTTCATGTTGTTTCCTAGTGATCCGTGCCTCTTTTGAGGATGATCAGTAAGGGAGTTTTATTAATCTCGCAGTGCTCTATCCATCCATGCCTTTGTTTGCAATTATGAAGCACCCTAGCTTGAGTCAATCGAGCTCTACTTTTGCTACTTTGTGAATCTGGGCAGATTGTCAACTTGTTTGCAATTTTGCCGATGATGTTGTAGTTGATCCGTGCATGCTATGCCATTGTTCTTGCCATGTCTAGCTTGCATTGTGTGCCTTCTTGATGGTTGTATTCTTGTCTTGTCATGTCTTGCACCGTAGTGAGTGCATCGAGCTCGTGAACATGCCTACTTGATATCTGTTTCAGCATGTTTTTGCGATGTTCACGTGCTTGTTAGTATATTTTCTGATCCCTTTTGGCTCAAGGTCACTAAGGGACTTTTGTTAAGATATTTGAGTAGCTCCATGCCATGTTTTACTTTGCCATTTTCAGGTCCTGTAGCATGTAGTTTTGTTGCTCCGAAGAGAGCTACCTGATCTGAAATTCCAGACAAGTGTTAATTTCACAAAGTCTGAGATCTGTTTGCCATATGCATTTTGCCATGCTTGTTTGAACCTGTTAATGGATGAATTGGCTGTAGCTCAGTGCTAGACTTTTGTTAAGCATCTTGTATGCATCCCTGCCATGTATTTTTTTGTCATGTTTGGGTGCTGTAGCATGTTCATCTCATTGCATTTAGATGCCTACTTGCTGTAAATCGCAGACCGGTGTCATTTTTGAATCGCTTGCCATTTCTAAACCGTAACTCCGATTCCGATGATCTTTATATCGTTTTCAAGTGATTTCATCTCATCTTTCCAGTGGCACACTTGGATTTCCAAGTTGAGGCCAGGATCTTGCATTTCCTGTCATATCTTGCATTTTGCATCCCGCATCGCATCCTGCATAGCATATCATCATTGCATCATATTGTCTGTCCTTGCACGTGGTTGATTGTATCCTTGTTGTTTGTTTGTATTGTTTGGTTAGAGCCGGGAGATGAGTTCGCTAACGAGGAGCCCATTGAGTTTGCTTTCGAGGATCCAGTCAACTTTGACAACTGTGCAGGCAAGATGATCATACCCTCAAAATCACTACTATCTTTGCTATGCTAGTTTTGCTCGCTCTTTTGCTATGACAATGCTACGATGCCTACCACTTGCTTTCAAGCCTCCCCAAACTGCCATGTCAAACCTCTAACCCACCATGTCCTAGCAAACCGTTGTTTGGCCATGTTACCGCTTTGCTCAGCCCCTCTTATAGCGTTGCTAGTTGCAGGTGAAGATTGAAGGCCATTCCTTGTTGGAACATTTATTTACTTGTTGGGATATCATTATATTTCCATGTTATCTTAATGCATCTATATACTTGGTAAAGGGTGGAAGGCTCGGCCTCTCGCCTAGTGTTTTGTTCCACTCTTGCCGCCCTAGTTTCCGTCATATCGGTGTTATGTTCCCGGATTTTGCGTTCCTTACGCGGTTGGGTTATAATGGGAACCCCTTGATAGTTTGCCTTGATTAAAGCTTTTCCAGCAATGCCCAACCTTGGTTTTACCATTTGCCACCTAGCCTCTTTTTCCCTTGGGTTTCCGGAGCCCGAGGGTCATCTTATTTAACCCCCCCGGGCCAGTGCTCCTCTGAGTGTTGGTCCAAATAGAGCCACTTGCAGCGCCACCACGGGGCAACATGAGGGTTGGTTTTAGTTGTACGTAGTGTTCATCTGAGTGTGCCCAGAGAAAGAGATATGTGCAGCTCCTATCGGGATTTGTCGGCACATTCGGGCGGTGTTGCTGGATTTGTTTTAACCTGTCGAAGTGTCTTGACGAACCGAGATACCGAGTCTGATCGGAACATCTTGGGAGGAGGTCTATTCCTTTGTTGACCCTGAGAGCTTGTCATGGGCTAAGTTGGGACTCCCCTGCAGGGATTTGAACTTTCGAAAGCCGTGCCCGCGGTTATGGGCAGATGGGAATTTGTTAATGTCCGGTTGTAGATAACTTGAACCTTAATTAATTAAAATGAATCAACTGAGTGTGTTACCGTGATGGCCTCTTCTCGCCGAAGCCCGACAAGTGGACACGGTGTTGGAGTAATGGTTGCGCAGGTTGTCCTGTAGCTTCTCGCTCGTGCTTTGCCTCCTCTTCTCGCTCTCTTTTGCGAATAAGTTAGCCACCATATTTTCTAGTCGCTTGCTGCAGCTCCACATATTTACCTTGCCTTACCTATAAGCTTAAATAGTCTTAATCGCGAGGGTGCGAGATTGCTGAGTCCCTGTGGCTCACAGATTACTATTACACCAGATGCATGGCCTGATGATTCCGCTCCAGGAGACGCGTTTGAGCTCAAGTGGGAGTTCGATGAAGACTCTCAACGTTACTATGTTTCCTTTCCTGATGATCAGCAGTGGTGCCCAGTTGGGGGTGAACGGGACCGTTGTCGCATGTTGGGTTCTCTTTTAGTTTGGCGCCGTAGTCGGGCCATGAGTGTTTGGTTGATGTAATGTTATTTATGCACTTGATTGACGTGGCGAGTGTAAGCCAACTATGTTATCCTCCCTTTTATTATCTTATTACATGGGATGTTGTGAAGATTGCCTAACTTGCGACATATGCCTTCAATGCGATTATGCCTCTAAGTCATGCCTCGACACGTGGGAGATATAGTCGCATCGAGGGTGTTACACATGTACTACGTCTCATGATCAGAATCATCTCCACCGTGTTCTTCATTTGTAATAAGAGCCAAAGTCTCCTCATCATAGTCACTAGCGGACTCATACCCACCATCCCATCCTCAGTAGCAATCATCACACGCTGAGATTTGTATTCTCTCACAAAATGTCCTCTTCCCTTACAACAACGACTAATAATATCACTTGTGTGCCCTGTTGATGCCATGGAAGAAGAAGAGCTCTGCGCAGGCCCGACATGTGTGCTCTTGGCAGATAGTGGTGGTTGTGCCTGCTTTCTTGTATCACGGCTGGAGGTGGCACCTGACAGGTGTGCTCTTGGCAGATAGTGATGGTTGTGCCTGCTTTCTTGTATCACGGCTGGAGGTGGCGCCTGATGGAGGTGCTGGTGTAGTGGAAGTAGAGGATGCACGTGGTGTCCATGATGAAGATCGACCTGCAGAAAAGTTAGTTCGCGCCAATGCATGTCGATCCTGCACTTCACGTTCAGCTTTACAAGCAAGATGGAATAAACGAGTGATATTAGTATACTCCTTATACTCTAGAATGGTCTGAATCTCTCTATTTAATCCACCCATAAAACGTGCAAGCATAGCTTAATTCTCCTCAACAATACCACATCTAATCATGCCAGTTTGTAATTCCTGATAATATTCTTCTACAGAATTTTTTCCTTGTCTTAAACGCTGCAATTTTTGAAGTAATTCACGTTGATAATATGGTGGAACCCAACGAGTACGCATAGCAGTTTTCAAAGCAGCCCAAGTAGTTGGAATAGGATATAATCTACAATGTTTAGACCACCAAACACATGCGTAGCTATTGAAAGCACAAACAACAACAGGAACACGTCTCTCCTCAGGATATTGTAAACATGTAAAACATTGTTCAGTTTCTAACTCCCAAGTAAGATATATATCGGGAACATATCTACCCTCAAATGGTGGAATATTCAATTTCAGTTTAGGAAGATGGCCATGATCTCGTACCTCATATGGTGGTGCGGCCCTACCGTTGCGATGATATACCTGAGGACGACCTAGTGGTGGTGGTGCTGGTGGTTGCATGTAGTTCTGATTTTGATCAACCTCATCCTCGTAATTGTCCTCCACCTCTGCAGTAGCAGCAGGAGCGACATAAGCATCAACAGCAGCAACATAATTTTGCCCAGGGTCAATGGGAACGCGTTGTGCTCGTCCCACTTCATTTGGAAAGCGACGTTGTTGTTGTTGTTGTTGTTGTTGTTGTTGTTGTTGTTGTTGTTGTTGTTGTTGTTGTTGCTGTTGTTGTTTGTTGCTA
>NC_057806.1:244099676-244148808 GCF_018294505.1 Triticum aestivum
GCGGGCAATTCATTAAACTTGTTATCGAGCTTTGTTTCGAACGTCTTGTCCATGACATCTATCTTCTCCATGGCATCTTCAAATATGTTTAGCACAACTTGCACCTGTCCACTCATAATTTGCTGAAATTTATCATGCAACTCCTTATTCGTCAGGTTCTCCCAGTCAGTCTCGTCGGCTTGTGATCCTGTCATGGTTAGCAGCAATAGAAACACACAAGAATATGATCCTACAGACTACTAACAATAGGTGGTGGTGGGTGTCACAAATCCATCAAGCAAATCTCAATTTCTTACCAGTTCTTACCCAACAGCAGGCGGAGATCGACAACCGTCATAGTCAAAACTCTCAAAGCTTGGATAGAGCGATTACCAGGGAAAATCAAATGCACGACGTAGATGTATGTGGAGCTGGGAAGGCTTATAATATGGTAGCAAAAAGGGTCAGCAATAATCAATTCAGAGATGCAAAGTTGAATAAACGCTCAACGATGGTACTGTGCTGGTCCTAGGCTAGATCATGCTAGAGACGCAAGCCTAGAACACTAACAAAATCATGGCGCTACACGTAAACAAGGGAAAATCACACTCTGGGACTTTTTTTCGCTCTGTTTTTGTTTGGCGCTCCTCTTTTTTTTTTGCAAAAAATCACTATAGTGGCGAGTGTCTCAAAACTCTTCCCTCGTCAAACTGACAGGATGGGCACGAATTTTTTTTTGGACTTTTTTTGGGAAATCAGGGTAGCGACGACGAAAAAGTGCGACAAAAAATCACTATGATGGCACGTGGCTCAAAAGACTCAGAAAAGCCTAAAAATAGGATAGGGAAAAATATTTTTGCCTGTGAAAATTTTGGCCTAAAAACTGCCCGGGGGTCTCCAGAATTTTTTTCGAAACCTACTCAGGCAAGGAAACACGAAACGGAAATTAGACGGATCTCGAAAACAAACCTAATATGAAAGGAACTCGGATTGGTGGTGGATATATTGTGGTAGGATATGGAAGCGATGGTGGTATATGGATACGGATTGGTGGTGGTATATGGATACGAATTCGTGGTGGTATATGGATACGGATTGGTGGTGGTATATGGATACGGATTGTGATGGTATATGGAGATGGATCGATGGCGGATAAGCGGTGGTGGTAGATGGCAGGGGCGATGATGATGGTGCAGCTGCGGCGTGACAACTTATGACCAGAACTCGGAACTCTAAAAGACTAGACTCTAAGACCAGCAACTACACATGACGATGCAACCGCAAATTCAACAAAGCGAAATACTGAAAAGACTATGCAAAGGCTCAAATTGGTGTGGATATGATGAACTAACCCTAATTTTTTTGGCTTTTTTCGTGGACTGTAGGTATGAAGAATAGACTCGATCTAAACTACGAAGAACTATAAAATCTCACCGAGCAACCTGGAAATCTGAAACCACTTGATAGAGACGAAGGTGTCCCAATGTTTCGATGAGATAGATATCGTTTTCTGTGGGAGTCGACTTTGACGATTCGACTACAAACGTCCGAAGACGTCGCGCCTTAGCAATCGCTAAACCATATTCCGAGGGTTATTGACCACACCAAAGGACGATCAACCTGACCACAAGGGTCTATTTCCTGTGAGCAAACAAAGAACAAGCAAGAAACTGAGATTGCAATCTGGATATTGCGAATAAAAGAGGAAAGCTTTATTAATGAAGGTGGGGTTCTGTGACGTCTTGGTCTGGTCGTTGGACACAAACGAAGTACGCGTAGTTGCAGCTATGGTGAACTTTTAATCTAAACAAAACCCAAAGTCTGAACGACGCCCTAACGGCTGTATATATGGAGGAAGATGGGGGAATTTCGTGGCCCTTGGAGGAGGTGTCCGAAACCAACCCTAACTCTTGTTTCCCCACACATACGGACTCTAAAAATAGCCTATACTTAAGTATTTCGAAAATACATGGGCCTGGCCTAATAATAAGGTGACGCAGCACCTAGAATAGCCTCTGGACGAAATTTATGAAGTGGCATCTTGTATATTTCGTCCAAGGCTTCATGCACTCCTTATGGTGGCTTCAAAGTCCTGAAATCATCACTTGTAACTCCGTTCTTGATCCCCTTGCGCATGCCATCATCTTCATGCTTGAACTTGCTCCAAGGTTCATCTTTCTTGTCCAAGCTAGGCCCTTCATTTGTAAGCAAAATAAATGTATCCAATTTAGGCAGCATCATATTCTCATGAACATTAGAATCGTTACCAAGAAACAAAAGTACCTAATAATTCAATTGGCGTGCGCGAGCTCTAGTAATTGGTCTAGTATGTATAGCACCAGGGGCTGTGGGTGTAACAATGGTATTGATGTCCTCATCACACAAACACTAATTAAACACAAGAAACATAACCAAAACAGAGGCTAGATGAATTATTTATTACTAAACAGGAACAAAAAGCAAGGAACAAAAATAAAAATTGGGTTGCCTCCCAACAAGCGCTATCGTTTTAACGCCCCTAGCTAGGCATGATGATTTCAATGATGCTCACATAAAACATAAGAATTGTAACATAAAGAGAGCATCATGAAGAATATGACTAGCACATTTAAGTCTAACCCACTTCCTATGCATTGGGATTTTCTGAGCAAACAACTTATGGGAACAAGAATCAACTTGCATAGGAAGGTAAAACAAGCATAACTTCTAGATTTTAAGCACATAGAGAGGAAACTTGATATTATTGCAATTCCTACAAGCATATGTTCCTCCCTCATAATAATTTTCAGTAGCATCATGAATGAATTAAACAATATAACCATTGCATAAAGCATTCTTTTCATGATCTACAAGCATAGAAAAGTTACTACTCTCCACATAAGCAAAATTCTTCTTATTCAGAATAGTGGGAGTATCATAAGAAACTCGAATACTATAAATTGTTTCCACATTGAAAGAATAATGTTCAAAAAAAGCGTAATCATAATCATGACAAGTTTTATAAATATAATCATCACTACTTTTTATAGCATAAGTGTCATCACAATAATCATCATAAGTAGCAACTTTGTTCTCATCATAATCGATTGAAACCTCTTCCAAGATAGTGAAATAATTACTAAATAAAGTCATGAACTCTCCAAATCCACTTTCATAATTATCACAATAAGATTCAACACCCTCCAAAATAGTGGGATCATTACTTCCTAAAGTTGACACTCTTCCCACTTTCATCAATATAGTCATCATAGGTAGGGGGCATGCTATCATCATAACAAATTTGCTCATCAAAACTTGGGGGACAAAAAATATCATCTTCATCAAACATAGCATCCCCAAGCTTGTGGCTTTGCATATCATTAGCATCATGGATATTCAAAGAATTCATACTAACAGCATTGCAATCATGCTCATCATCCAAAGATTTAGTGCCAAACATTTTAATGCATTCTTCTTCTAACACTTTGGCACTATTATCGGAATCCTTATTTTCATGAAAGATATTAAAAAGATGAAGCATATGAGGTAACCTTAATTCCATTTTGGTTTTCTTTTATAAACTTAACTAGTGATAAAACAAGAAACTAAAAGATTCAATTGCAAGATCTAAAGATATACCTTCAAGCGCTAACCACCCTGGCAATGGCGCTAGAAAAGAGCTTGATGTCTACTACACAACCTTCTTCTTGTAGATGTTGTTGGGCCTCCAAGTGCAGTGGTTTGTAGGACAGTAGCAAATTTCCCTCAAGTGGATGACCTAAGGTTTATCAATCCGTGGGAGGCATAGGTTGAAGATGGTCTCTCTCTAGCAACCCCGCAACCAAATACCAAAGAGTCTCTTGTGTCCCCAACACACCCAATACAATGGTAAATTGTATAGGTGCACTAGTTCGGCGAAGAGATGGTGATACAAGTGCAATATGGATAGTAGATAATGGTTTTTGTAATCTGAAAATATAAAAACAGCAAGGTAGCAAGCGGTAAAATTGAGCACAAACGGGTATTGCAATGCGTTGAAACAAGGCCTAGGATTCACACTGTCACTAGTGCAAGTTCTCATAACTGGATCATATAATTATCCCTCAACATGCAACAAAGAGTCACTCCAAAGTCACTAATAGCGGAGAACGAACGAAGAGATTATGGTAGGGTATGAAACCACCTCAAAGTTATCCTTTCTGATCGATCTATTCAAGAGTCCATAGTAAAATAACACGAAGCTATTCTTTCCGTTCAATCTATCCTAGAGTTCGTACTAGAATAACACCTTAAGACACAAATCAACCAAAACCCTAATGTCACCTAGATACTCCAATGTCACCTCAAGTATCCATGGGTATGATTATACGATATGCATCACACAATCTCAGATTCATCTATTCAACCAACACAAAGAACTTCAAAGAGCGCCCCAAAGTTTCTACCGGAGATTCAAGATGAAAACGTGTGCCAACCCCTATGCATAAGTTCATGAGGTCACGAAACTCGCAAGTTGATCACCGAAACATACATCAAGTGGATCACATGATATCCCATTGTCACCACAGATAAGCACGTGCAAGACATATATCAAGTGTTCTCAAATCCTTAAAGACTCAATCCGATAAGATAACTTCAAAGGGAAAACTCAATCCATTACAAGAGAGTAGAGGGGGAGAAACATCATAAGATCCGACTATAATAGCAAAGCTCGCGATACATCAAGATCATGCCAACTCAAGAACACGAGAGAGAGAGAGAGAGAGAGAGAGAGAGAGAGAGATCAAACACATAGCTACTGGTACATACCCTCAGCCCCGAGGGTGAACTACTCCCTCCTTGTCATGGAGAGCGCCGGGATGATGAAGATGGCCACCGGAGAGGGATTCCCCCCCCCTCCGGCAGGGTGCCAGAACGGGTCTAGATTGGTTTTCGGTGGCTACAGAGGCTTCTGGCGGCGAAACTCACGATCTCTTCTGCTCCCCGATGTTTTTAGGGTATATGGACATATATAGGCGAAAGAAGTTGGTCAGGGGAGCCACGAGGGGCCCACGAGGGTGGGGGCGTGCCCAGGGGGCAGGCACGCCTCCCTGCCTCATGGCCACCTCGAAGCTTCCCTGATGTCTACTCCAAGTCTCCTGGATTGCTTCCGTTCCAAAAATAACTCTCCCGAAGGTTTCATTCTGTTTGGACTCCGTTTGATATTCCTTTTCTTCGAAACACTGAAATAGGCAAGAAAACAACAATTTGGACCGGGCCTCCAGTTAATAGTTTAGTCCCAAAAATAATATAAAAGTGTATAATAAAGCCCATAACATCCAAAACAGATAATATAATAGCATGGAACAATAAAAAATTATAGATACATTGGAGATGTATCAACATCCCCAAGCTTAATTCCTGCTCGTCCTCAAGTAGGTAAATGATAAAAACAGAATTTTTGATGTGGAATGCTACCTAACATATTTATCCATGTAATTATCTTTATTGTGGCAAGAATATTCAGATCAATAAGATTCAAGACAAAAGTTTAATATTGACATAAAAATAATAATACTTCAAGCATCCTAACAAAATAATCATGTCTTCTCGAAATAACATGGCCAAAGAAAGCTATCCCTACAAAATCATATAGTCTGGCTATGCTCTATCTTCATCACACAAAATATTTAAATCATGCACAACCCCGATGACAAGCCAAGCAATTGTTTCATACTTTTGATGTTCTCAAACTTTTTCAATCTTCATGCAATACATGAGCGTTAGCCATGGATATATAACTGTAGGTGGAATAGAATGGTGGTTGTGGAGAAGACAAAAAGGAGAAGATAGTCTCACATCAACTAGGCGTATCAACGGGCTATGGAGATGCCCATCAATAGATATCAATGAGAGTGAGTAGGGATTGCCATGCAACGGATGCACTAGAGCTATAAGTGTATGAAAGCTCAACTCGCTTGCTCACGAAGACCTAGGGCATTTTTAGGAAGCACATCACTGGAATATACAAGCTAAGTTCTATAATGAAAGATTCCCACTAGTATATGAAAGTGACAACATAGGAGACTCTCTATCATGAAGATCAAGTGCTATTTTGAAGCACAAGTGTGGTAAAAGGATAGTAGCATTGCCACTTGTCTCTTTTTCTCTCATTTTTTTGTTTTTTTGGGCCTTCTTTTTTTATTTCCTCTTTTTCTCTTTTTTTTTATTTTTCATCCGGAGTCTGATCCCGACTTGTGGGGGAATCATAGTTTCCATCATTCTTTCCTCACTGGGACAATGCTCTAATAATGATGATCATCACACTTCTTTTTTACTTACAACTCAAGAATTACAACTCAATACTTAGAACAAAATATGACTCTATGTGAATGCCTCCGATGGCCGATCTTTTACGAAAGGAGCGGATCCTGCGAACAACACGAAGAACACAAGGGCAATCACGAGGGGAAACACGAGATAATCACTCAAACCAACAAGAACAATCACACATGTGTTAGATCCTCGAAACACAAACAGATACACGATCCAAATCCAACAAGGGGCGATACAAAGGGTAGCCGGTTCTTCTCCGTAGAGGAGGTCTTGAATCCACAAGGGGATCTTCCCATGAGGGGTCTTGAATCCAAGGTGGATCTTCTCCGTAGAGAGGCTGTGGTCTCTCTTGTGGAGTAGATCCGATATGGATGAGCGAAGCTCCATCTCTCAATTGAGCTATCACACCGCTAACCCTAGAAAGGAGGCGGAGGTGGTCTATTTATAGTCGAAGCCACGAAGGGGTAAGTGGGGGAGGGATACAAGGCCAAAGGCCTGGCTGCACACATGAAGTGTCGGACGTCCGTTCGGGGTTAGACGTCCGGAGGGCGTCAGACTTCTGACGTTTCTTCTCTGGGCTGGTGGCGTCGGACGTCCGGTCGGCGTCGGTCGTCCGGGCGCTGGGACTTGTCGGACGTTCGGTGTTCTTCGGTCGTCCGGCTGATTTGGCTCGGGTGTAGATGTGTCGGTCATTCGTGGAAGCCGGACATCCGGTCACTGGGAGGGGTTGGTCGTCCGGTGTTGTCTGGACGTCCGCTCACTGGAGCTTCTTTGGCAGCTCTTCTTCTTGCGTCTTCGCTTCCACGCTTCCCTCGCAGATGGTGTAGGTGTTCCTTGGTGCTTGCACTCCTCCATGTCGTCCGTAGCGTTCCGACAATACCTGTTCATGCACATGGGAGAAGTGTCAAGTAGTATACCATCCTTGAAGGGGTCAAATGAGCACGTGTAAAGGAGATGATTCACCTTTGTTTATGTGAAGTAGATGTCGCACGTGTCACTCACCGAACGGACTCTTGATATGGTGATGTCCATAGGATGCTCCGCATCATCTCCCCTCCCTTGGGAAAGATCTGACCTCGGATAGAAAACCAAATCACCATGGGAAAGAGATGGCTTCGCCGTGTAGAAGTGGACGTTCCCAAGTAGTCATCATCTTAAAGCTTGAAGTGGGCACTCTCCAATGTCGAATCTTCTAGTGATTACTTCAAAATGAGCAAGGACAACAAACACTTGGAAAAATAAATGTGGTTAGCATTAGTGCAAAACCAAGCATTCAAGAGGTGATTCACCAAACAAGTGTCGTCATCATGAAAAGCATATGGTTTGACAAAGGATAGTGACATGGCATGTAAGCACATAAATTGAGCACAAGCAAAGATATCATGGGGACAAGCATGTGAATGTGAGGTAGTGATGCAAATATGTGTGACAAGAGAAGAAGCATCTACCTCAAGTTCATAGAAAACATGGGCAAAGCGCTCAATGAAAGGTCTATGGTAGGCATAGGAATCATTCACAACACTAAAAGAAATGAAGTGTCAAAACACATGGGTCAAGTGCAAGACAATCCAAGCATAACGTACATAGGGTGTAGTGAAGATAGTGTGGCACTCAACACAATAGAAAGAGCAATTGTTCATCATGTCTGAGGCAATCAAGGAAAGCATGTAGCAATCAATGGGACATGGCATATGTGAAGAAACAACATTGTTGCAACCAAACATGGGAGAGGAGCAAGTAATCCAAGAATTGGATGCAACACACAAGGCATATATATCATGATGCATGGAATGGTGAAAATGACAAGTCAAAGCAAGATCTCTAACAAGTGTGCAATCAAGTGATCCAAGTCTCAAGGTGCAAGCAACACAAGTAGTATGATCCACAATATTCATGCTCATGGTTTTGGGATTCTCAAAAGAGAATGATATCACCTTGAAAGCATGTCTTTGTGCGTCCTTCACAATGCCGAAGCACAAGCAAGTATGATGTAGAAGCATTGTGGTAGAAGGTGGCTCGCTCTCAAGAGCTCGGATTGTCAACTCACGTGACGTGGAAGTCGAGACGAAGTCCAAGTATCCTACACATGCACACAACAAAACAAAGAACGAATGCACATGGTAGATAAACAGATCATCCATCTTGATGGTTCTCCGCTCTTGCACATAACCATTAGTAGCACAAGTGCATGAATAATATGATGCAACAATGGCTATATTCATGGCACTAGGTATATGGTGCAAAGAGGCAAGACAGGCATGCTTCACAAGAAAACTGTCAAAATCTCCAATCATATGTGAGAATGCTATGGGAGCAAACTCATTATCAAGACTAGGGGCATTGTTGCACTCAATACATGTCAAATCATCTAGCATAATAGAGGCAACATATGGAGATATATGACAAGAAGAAACAACAAACATGTGCAAAGCATGTAGATGGTTGTCATCAACCGCATGAAATGAGCAAGTATGAATCATCAGTGATGCAACAAGGCAAGCAATCTTAGGAATCAAGTCGTGCAAGCTAGTAGTGCAAAGATGCAACATACTAGAGGAAATCATGGCAATCATGTCATGTGAGCAAATAATAGTCATAGGCAATGCACATGAAATATCACAAGCACGAACACAAAGCAAGATGAAAGTATCATCATAGGCAAGGGGTACACAGCAAACATGGCAATAGCAAGCAGTATCTCCACCAAGCTTACAAATACACATACAAGATGGGCAAAGGATATATAATGCAAAGCATGGGTCACAAATGCATGGCAAAAGCATTGGAATGAGCATATCATGCAATGTGAACATGGCAAGATGGGCAAAGGATATATAATGGACAACAACCCATAGCCAAGTGAGGGCCATGTAGAAGAAATGCGCGAAGAAAGCGGTGGGAAAGACACTCCATGGGATCCCAAGTCATCATTGCTCTCTAGAGCTCGTTTTGTCAACTCGTGGGATTGTGAAGTTAACAAGAATTCATGGGTACCTACACAAAAGAGACACAAATGAAAGAGATTGTGTGTGTGGTAAATGTACACATCATCCATCATGATGTGTATGTGCACGTGAGAGTTAGCACAAGATAAGCATCGCTCAAAGAAATTTGATGCATGGTATAAGAACATGTCATCCATCATGAAAGAATAGTTATTGTGTATAACACGATGGGGATGCAAATTGAGCATACAAGTATAAGACACAACAATAGCATTTGTATTCATGGGGACCATATTGTGCGCACAAGTATTGGGATCATGCAATGGATGGGAGTGATCAAAATCTCCTAAAATGTATGTGGAAACTATGGGGGTCTCCACATGAGCAATATTGGAAACATCATATGGAGAAAATGGGCAACACCCAAAACAATGCATTTCCGAAGCTAGGTGGTCATGGCATGGCATATGTGATAAATGATGCAAAGGAAGCATATCAATATCATCACAAGAAAAACAAATGTCGATAACCATGGGCTTGTCAACTATGTCATATCTGCAAATTGGGTTCATTTTAATAGCATATGCATAGTCACTATGAAGAGATTGCAAATATGACATATGATTGATCTCATGCATAGCATATGACAAGTCAAGAGGATTGGAAAACATGATGTGACAAAGAGAATTAGCACAAGAAATCCTATGTAACATGGCATCACAACTAATAGACTCCACATGGCGATCATCATACTCATCATAAATGGGTAAATCATCGCGTGGGGAAGTCGCACTAGCATGAAGCATGGTAATAGGTTGATCAACATCATGCAAGCAATCAATGTCAAGAATGTCCACTAGTGGGACTAGAGCATCACCTTCACCTATGTTACCTTTGTCATTGCACTCATGTGGTGTAGGTGAGGTAGGAAAGACCAAATGGTGGTCAATATCATCATCTTGATGGAACCATGTGGGGGTGCATAATATTCCACCATGGCCATCGTGTTGTCCAAAGGTAGGACGTAGTCGTCACGAATCGGCGCGTCATCATATATGGGACCTAGCACCAAATGAGAAGACACAATAGAGGTAGAGGTCAAGTCGTTAGTGTTGAAAGTGGCCTCACATGACCTATCAACTATCTTGATGTAGGGTGGAACCCTATATGGCCGATCTTTCATGAAAGGAGCGGATCCCACAAAGAACACGAAGAACACGGGGAAGACCAGAGAGAAAACACAAGGGGAAACACTCAAGAACAAGTCCAATCACACATCCACTAGACAATCAAACACACAAGATCCACAAGGTACATGAACAACAAAGGGAAAGATACAAGGTAAGGTTCATCTCCATGAGGAGGTCTTGATGGTAGAGTTCATCCCAAATCCAAAGGAGATGGGGGCTTGAATCCTAGAAGGATCTTCCCACAAGGGGGTCTTGAATCAAAGGTGTATCTTCTCCAAAGAGGGGCCACGGTCTCTCTCGTGGAGTAGATCCGTAATGGATGAGCAAAGATCTATCTCTAAACAAGCTACTACTTTGCTAACCCTAACTAGGAGGAGGTGGAGGACTATATATAGTCTAGGTCCACGAAGGGGTAAGTGGGAGAGGGATACGTGGGCCTCGAACCCGATCCTGTTTGCACGGGTACCGGACGTCCGGTCTGTAGCGGTTGTCTGGTAGCTCATGGGTGTCCGGACGTCCGGTAGTTGCCGGACTTCCGCTCATTCTGGCTCGGTCACTGAAGTACTGGATTTCCAGAGGTGGCCGGTCGTCCGGTCGACGGTCGTCGGTGGTGTCGGACGTCCACTTGATGTAGCTCGGCTGGGGCTTCAGGCGCCGGTCGTCCAGTGGAGGCCAGACATCCGCTCGGGGGCCGGTTGTCCGGTGTGGGCCGGACGTTCGCTCGCTGTAGCTTCTTTGGTAGCTCTTCTCCCGTCTTTGTTTCCACGCTTCCCTCGCGGATGGTGTAGTTGTTCATTGTCACTTGCACTCCTCCTCGTCGTCCGTAGTGTTCCGACAATACCTATGCATGCACACGTGATAGAGGCGAAGGTGTCCCGATGTTTTGATGAGATGGTGGCTATCGTTTTCTGTGGGAGTCAACTACGAATGTGCGAGACGTCGTGCCTTAGCAATCGCTAAACCAACTTCCAAGGGGTTATTGACCACGCCGGAGCACAATCAACCTGACCACGAGGGTCTCTTTCCTGCGAGCAAATGAAGAACAAGCAAGAAATTGAGATTGCAATCTGGATATTGCGAATATAAGATGAAAGCTTTATTGATCAAGGTGGGGTTCTATGACGCCTTGGTTTGGTCGTTGAACACAAACAAAGTACGTGAAGTTGCAGCTATGTCGAACTTTTAATCTAAACAAAACCCAAAGTCTAAACGACACCCTAAGGGCTATATATATGGAGGAAGAGGGGGGGGGGGATTTCGTGGCCCTTGGAGGAGGGGTCCGAAACCAACCCTAACTCTTGTTTCCCCACACATACGGACTCTAAAAATAGCCTATACTTAAGTATTTCGAAAATACATGGGCCTGGCCCAATAATAAGGTGACGCGGCACCTAGACTAGCCTCTAGACGAATTTTATAAAGTGGCATCTTGCATATTTGGTCCAAGGCTTCATGCACTCCTTATGGTGGCTTCAAAGCCCTGAAATCATCACTTATAACTCCGTTCTTGATCCCCTTGCGCATGCCATCATCTCCATGATTGGTCTTGCTCCAGTGTTCATCCCTCTTATCCAAGCCAAGCCCTTCATTTGTAAGCAAAACAAATGTATCCAATTTAGGTAGCATCATATTCTCATGAACATTAGAATCATTACTAAGAAACGAAAGTACGCGATAATTTAATTGGCGTGCGCGGGCTCTAGTAATTGGTCCAGTATGTATAGTAGTAGGGGTTGTGGGTGTAACAATGGTATTGATGTCCTCATCAACACGAGAGGGGTGTCAAGTAGTATACCATCCTCGAAGGGGTCAAATGAGCACGTGTAAAGGAGATGATTCACCTTTGTGTATGTGAAGTAGATGTCGCACATGTCACTCGCCGAATGGACTCTTGACATGGTGATGTCCATAGGATGCTCCGCATCATCTCCCCTCCCTTGGGAAAGATCCGACCTCGGATCGAAAACCAAATCACCATGGGAAAGAGATGGCTTCACCGTGTAGAAGCGGACGTTCACCAAGTAGTCATCATCTTCAAGCTTGAAGTGGGCACTCTCCAATGTCGCACCGTCTAGTGATTCCTTCAAAATGAGCAAGGACCACAAACACTTGGAAAAATAAATGTGGTTAGCATTAGTGCAAAACCAAGCATTCAAGAGGTGATTCACCAAACAAGTGTCATCATCATGCAAAGCATATGGTGTGACAAAGGATTGTGACATGGCATGTAAGCACATAAATTGAGCACAAACAAAGATATCATGGGGACAAGCATGTCAATGTGAGGTAGTGATGAAAATATGTGTAACAAGAGAAGAAGCATCTAACTCAAGTTCATAGCAAGCATTCAGAAATTGCTCAATGAAAGGTCTATGGTAGGCATAGGAATCATTCACAACACCAAATAAAATGAAGTGTCTAAACACATGGGTCAAGTGCAAGACAATCCAAGCATAATGTGCATTGGGTGTAGTGAATATCGTGTGGCACTCCACACAATAGAAAGAGCAATTGTTCATCTTGTGTGAGGCAACCAAGGAAAGCATGTAGCAATCAATGGGACATTGCATATGTGAAGAAACGACATTATTGCAACCAAACATGTGAGAGGAGCAAGTAATCCAAGAATTGGATGCAACACACAAGGCATATATATCATGATGCATGGAATGGTGAAAATGAAAAGTCGAAGCAAGATCTCTAACAAGTGTGCAATCAAGTGGTCCAATTCTCATGGTGCAAGCAACAAAAGTAGTATGATCCACAATATTCATGCTCATGGTTTTGGGATTCTCAAAAGAGAAGGATATCACCTTGAAAGCATGTCCTTGTGCGTCCTTCACAATGCTGAAGTACAAGCAAGTGCGATGTAGAATCGTCGTGGTAGGGGGTGGTTCTCTCTCAAGAGCTCGAATTGTCAACTCATGTGACGTGGAAGTTGACACAAAGTCCAAGTATCCTACACATGCACAAAACAAAACAAATAATTTGTGTGCATGGCAGATAAACAAATCGTGCATCATGATGGTTCTCTTCTTTTGCACATAACCGTTAGAAGCACAAGTGCATGAATAATATGATGCAACAATGGTATATTCATGGCACTAGGTATATGGTGCAAAGAGGCAAGACAAGCATGCTTCACAAGAAAAATGTCAAAATCTCGAAATATATGCGACAATGCTTTGGGGCAAACTCATTATCAAGAGTAAAGGCATAATGGCACTCAATACATGGCAAATCATCTAGCATGAGAGAGGCAACATATGGAGATATATGACGGCAAGCAATAACAATCATGTGCAAAGCATGTAGATGGTTGTCATCAATCGCATGAAGCGAGCAAGTTTGAGTCATCGGTGATGCAACAAGGCAAGCAAACATAGTAATAAAGTCGTGCAAGCTAGTAGTGTGAAGATGCAACATACTAGAGTAAATCATGGCAATCATGTCATGAGAGCAAATAATAGGCATAGACAATGCACATGACATATCGCAAACAAGAACACAAAGCAAGATCATAGTATCATCATAGGAATGGGACACAAAGCAAACATGGAAATAACTAGCAATATCTCCACCAAGCTTGCAAATACAGATACAAGTATGAGAATCAATCATCATGTGTGCAAAGCATGGGTCACAAATGCATGGCAAAGGTATAGGAATGAGCATATAATGCAAAGTGAACATGGCAAGATGGGCAAAGGATATATAATGGACAGCAACCCATAGCCAAGTGAGGGCCATGTAGAAGAAATGCGCGAAGTATTTGTGCGAAGAGAGCGGTGGGAAAGACAATCCATGGGATCCCAAGTCATCATTGCTCTCTAGAGCTCGTTTTGTCAACTCGTGGGACTGCGAGGTTGACAAGTATTCATGGTTACCTACACAAAAGATGCACAAAGCAAAGAAATTGTGCGCTTGGTAAATGTACACATCATCCATCATGATGTGTATTTGCACTTGTGAGTTAGTACAAGATAAGCATCTTTCAAAGAAATTTGATGCATGGTATAAGAACATGTCATCCATCATGAAAGAATACTTATTGTGTGTAACACGATGGGGATGCAAATTGAGCATACAAGTATAAGGATCATGCAATGGATGGAAGTGATCAGAATCTCCTAAAATGTATGAGGAAACTATGAGGGTCTCCTCATGTGCAATATTTGAAACATCATATGGAGAAAAGGGACAACATCCAAAATAATGCATATCCGGAGCTAGGTGGTTATGGCATGGCATATGAGATAAATGATGCAAAGGTATCATGTCAATATCATCACAAGAGAAACAAATGCCAATAACCATAGGCTTGACATCTATGCCATATGTGCAAATTGGGTTTATTTTAATAGCATATGCATAGTCACTATGAAGAGATTGCAAATATGACATATGATTGATCTCATGCATAGCATATGACAAGTCAAGCAGATTGGCAAACATGATGTGACCGAGAGAATTAGCACAAGAAATCCTATGTAACATGGCATCACAACTAATAGACTCCACATGGAAATCATTATACTCATCATAAATGGGTAAATCATTGCATGGGGAAGTCGCACTAGCATGAAGCATGGTAATAGGTTGATCAACACCATGCAAGCAATAAATGTCAAGAATGTCCACTAGTGGGACTAGAGCATCACCTTCACCTATGTTACCTTTGTCATTCCACTCATGTGGTGTAGGTGAGGTGGGAAAGACCAAATGGTGGTCATCTTCATGTTGATGGAACCATGTGGGGGTGCATCATATTCCACCATGGCCATCGTCTTGTCCAAAGGAAGGACGAAGTCATCGCGAATCGACGCGTTATCATAGATGGGATGAGGAGGACATCAATACCATTGTTACACCCACAGCCCCCACTGTTACATATACTGGACCAATTACTAGAGCTCGCGCACGCCAATTAAATTACCAGGTACTTTCGTTTCTTGGTAATGATTCTAATGTTCATGAGATTATGATGCTGCCTAAATTGGATACATTTGTTTTGCTTACAAATGAAGGGCCTAGCTTGGAGAAGGATGAACATTGGAGCAAGAACACGCATGGAGTTGATGGCATGCGCAAGGGGATCAAGAACGGAGTTACATGTGATGATTTCAGGACTTTGAAGCCGCCATAAGGAGTGCATGAAGCCTTGGACGAAATATACAAGATGCCACTTCATAATATTCGTCCATAGGCTATTCTAGGTGCTGCGTCACCTTATTAATGGGCCAGGCCCATGTAATTTCGAAATACTTAAGTATAGGCTATTTTTAGAGTCCGTATGTGTGGGGAAACAAGAGTTAGGGTTGGTTTCGGACCCCACCCTCAAGGGCCACGAAATTCCCCCCCTCTTCCTCCATATATACAGCCCTTAGGGCGTCGTTTAGACTTTGGGTTTTGTTTAGATTAAAAGTTCGCCATAGCTGCAACTTCGCGTACTTCGTTTGTGTCCAACAACCAGACCAAGACGTCACAGAACCCCACCTTGATCAATAAAGCTTTCATCTTATATTCGCAATATCCCGATTGCATTCTCAGTTTCTTGCTTGTTCTTCGTTTGCTCGCAGGAAACAGACCCTCGTGGTCAGGTTGATCGTGCTCCGGCGTGGTCAATAACCCTCGGAAGTTGGTTTAGCGATTGCTAAGGTGCGACGTCTCGCACGTTCGTAGTCGGATCGTCAAGGTCGACTCCCACAGAAAACGATAGCCACCATCTCATCGAAACATCGGGACACCTTAGCCTCTATCAAGTGGTATCAGATTTCCAGGTTGCTCGGTGAGATTTTACAGTTTTTCATAGATTAGATCGAGTCTGTTCTTCATACCTACAGTCCACGAAAAAGCCAGGAAAAAAATTAGGGTTAGTTCATCATATCCGAACCAATCTGAGCCTTTGCATAATCTTTTTAGGGTTTTTGCTTTCTTGAATTTGCGGTTGCATCGTTGTGTCAAGTTGCTGGTCTTAGAGTCTAGTCTTTTAGAGTTTCGAGTTCTGGTCATAAGTTGTCACGCCGCCGCCGCACCATCATCATCGCCCATCTACCACTTTTGCTTATCCACCACCGCTCTGAATCCATATCCATATACCACCACCAATCCGTATCCATATACCACCACCAATCTGTATCCATATACCACCATCGCTACCATATACCACCACCGCTGCCATATACCACAACCATATATCCACCACCAATCCGAGTTCTGCTCATATTAGGTTTGTTCTTGAGATCAATCTAAATTCTGATTCGTGTTTCCTTGCCTGCGTAGGTCTCGAAAAAAAAAGAGTCTGGAGACCCCCGGGCAGTTTTTAGGCCAAAATTTTCATGGGCAATTTTTTTCCCTATCCTATTTTTAGGCTTTTCTGAGTCTTTTGAGCCACGTGCCATCATAGTGATTTTTTGTCGCACTTTTTCGTCGTCGCTGCCCTGATTTCTGAAAAAAAAAGTGGAAAAAAAAAATTTCGTGCCCATCCTATCAGTTTGACGAGGGAAGAGTTTTGAGACACTCGCCATTATAGTGATTTTTCACAAAAAAAAGAGCAAAAAAAAGAGTTCCAGAGTGTGCTTTTCCCTTATTTACGTGCAGCGCTGTGATTTTGTTAGTGTTCTAGGCTCGTGTCTCTAGCACGGTCTTGCCTAGGACCAGCACAGTACCGTCGTTGAGCGTTTATTCAACTTTGCATCTCTGAATTGATTATTGCTGACCATTTTTGCTACCATACTATAAGCCTTCCCAGCTCCACATACATCTACGTCGTGCGTTTGGCTCTCCCTGACAATCACTCTATCCAAGCTTTTGAGAGTTTTGACTACAACGGTTGCCGATCACCGCCTGCTGCTGGGTAAGAACTGGGAAGAATTTGAGATTTGCTTGACGGATTTGTGACACCCGCCACCACCACCACTTGTTAGTAGTCTGTAGGATCATATTCTTGTGTGTTTCTATTGCTGCTAACCATGCCAGGATCACAAGCCGACGAGACTGACTGGGAGAACTTGACGAACAAGGAGCTTCATGATACGTTTCAGCAAATGATGAGTGGACAGGTGGAAGATGTGATAAACAGATTTGAAGAGGCCATGGAGAAGATAGATGGCATGGAGAAGACGTTTGAAACAAAGCTCGATAACAAGTTTGCTGAATTGCTTTCGCGTTTTCCACCACCACCACCGGCTGCTCCTGCCGCACCTCTCCAACAACAGCAACAACACCGACTACCTCCACGTCGGGAAACAGCCCTCCGCCGAGCGAGCTGTGTCCCTCTTCAGTCGGGCCAAACTGCTGGTGCTGCTGTTGATACTTCTATGGCTCCTACTGCTGATGTGGAGGAGGATGATTATGTGGGAGATTATGAGGATGAGGTTGATCAAAATCAGAACTACGTGCCACCACCAGCACAGCAACCACCAGGTCGTCCACATGCAAATAATGGCAATGGTAGGGCTCACCCTCAGGTACGAGATCATGACCATCTCCCTAAACTAAAATTGAATATTCCACAATTTGAGGGTAGATATGTTCCTGATATATATCTTACTTGGGAGTTAGAAACTGAACAACGATTTACATGTTTACAATATCCCGAGGAGAGACGTGTTCCTGCTGCTGTTTGTGCTTTCACTAGTTTTGCATGTGTTTGGTGGTCTGAGCATTGTAGATTATATCCTATTCCGGCTACTTGGGCTGCTTTGAAAACTGCTATGCGTACTCATTGGGTTCCACCATATTATCAACGTGAATTACTTCAAAAATTGCAGCGCTTAAGACAGGGAAAAAATTCTGTAGAAGAATATTATCAGGAATTACAAACTGGCATGATTAGATGTGGTATTGTTGAGGAGAATGAAGCTATGCTTGCACGTTTTATGGGTGGATTAAATAGAGAGATTCAGACGATTCTAGAGTATAAGGAGTATACTAATATCACTCGTTTATTCCATCTTGCTTGTAAAGCTGAACGTGAAGTGCAGGATCGACAGGCATTGGCGCGGACTAACTTTTCTGCAGGTCGACCTTCATCATGGACACCACGTGCATCATCTACTTCCACACGTTCTGCTACACCGGCGCCTTCGTCGGCTGCCACCTCCAACCGTGATACAATAAAGCAGGCACAATCACCACTATCTGCCAAGAGCACACCTTCTGGGCCTGCAAAGAGCTCTTCTTCATCCATGGCATCAACAGGGCAAACACATGATATTATTTGTCGATGTTGCAAGGGTGGAGGTCATTATGCGAGAGAATGCCCATCTAAGCGTGTGATGATTGTTACTGAGGATGGTGGGTATGAGTCCGCTAGTGACTATGATGAGGAGACTTTGGCTCTTATTACACGTGAAGAACACGGTGGAGACGATTCTGATCATGAGACGCAATACATGGCTCCTGAAGATGCTGATAGGTATGAATGTTTAGTTGCTCAACGTGTTTTGAGTGTGCAGGTTACACAAGCTGAGCAAAATCAGAGGCATAATTTGTTCCATACAAAGGGAGTTGTGAAGGAACGTTCTGTTCGCGTGATCATCGATGGAGGGAGCTGCAATAACTTGGCTAGCATGGAGATGGTGGAGAAGCTATCTCTCACCACAAGACCACATCCACATCCTTACTACATCCAATGGTTCAACAACAGCGGCAAGGTTAAGGTAACACGTATTGTTCGTGTGCATTTTAGTATCTCTACATATGCTGATTATGTTGATTGTGATGTGGTACCTATGCAAGCATGTTCCTTATTACTTGGTAGACCATGGCAATTTGATAAAAATTCTGTACACCATGGTAGAAACAATCAGTATACTCTTGTTCATAACGATAAAAATATTACTTTGCTTCCTATGACTCCTGATTCCATTTTGAAAGATGATATTAATAGAGCTAATAAAGCAAAACAGGAGACAAATAAGAGTGAAAATCAGATTGTGGCAAAAGAATTTGAGCACCAAATGAAGCCTAATAATAAACCATCTACTGTTGTTTCTGAAATTAAATTGAAAAGTGCATGTTTACTTGCCACCAAATCTGATATTGATGAGCTAGATTTTAGCAAATCTGTTTGCTATGCTTTTGTGTGCAAAGAGGCATTATTTTCATTCGAGGACGTGCCTTCCTCTTTGCCCCCTGCTGTCACTAACATTTTGCAGGAGTTCGCTGACGTCTTTCCACAAGACGTGCCACCGGGATTACCGCCTATTCGAGGGATTGAGCATCAAATTGACTTAATTCCCGGTGCTTCGCTACCCAACCGTGCACCATACCATACCAATCCAGAGGAGACGAAGGAGATTATGCGTCAAGTACAAGAACTGCTCGACAAAGGTTATATACGCGAATCCCTTAGTCCTTGTGCTGTTCCTATCATTTTAGTGCCGAAAAAGGATGGTACGTCGCGTATGTGCGTTGATTGTAGAGGCATTAATAATATTACTATTCGTTATCGGCATCCTATTCCTAGGCTAGATGATATGCTTGATGAATTGAGTGGCTCTACAATATTCTCCAAAGTTGATTTGCGTAGTGGATACCATCAAATTCGTATGAAATTGGGTGATGAATGGAAAACAACATTTAAAACTAAGTTTGGATTATATGAGTGGTTAGTCATGCCTTTTGGGTTAACTAATGCACCTAGTACTTTCATGAGGTTAATGAACGAAGTTTTACGTGCTTTCATTGGACGATTTGTGGTAGTTTACTTTGATGACATATTGATTTATAGCAAATCTTTGGAGGAACATTTGGAACATTTATGTGCTGTTTTTATTGCTCTACGTGATGCACGTTTGTTTGGAAACCTTGGAAAGTGCACCTTTTTCACCGACCGAGTATCTTTTCTTGGCTATGTTGTTACTCCACAGGGAATTGAAGTTGATAAAGCCAAGATTGAAGCTATTGAGGGTTGGCCGCAGCCCAAAACGGTCACACAAGTGAGGAGTTTCCTTGGCCTCGCTGGTTTCTATAGGCGTTTTGTGAGAGATTTCAGCACCATTGCTGCACCTCTCAACGAGCTTACAAAGAAGGATGTGCCTTTTGTTTGGGGTACCGCACAGGAAGAAGCCTTCACGGTATTGAAAGATAAGTTGACACATGCTCCTTTACTCCAACTTCCTAATTTCAATAAGACTTTTGAGCTTGAATGTGATGCTAGTGGAATTGGATTAGGAGATGTGTTATTACAAGATGGAAAACCTGTTGCATACTTTTATGAAAAATTGAGTGGGCCTAGTCTGAACTATTCTACTTATGATAAAGAATTATATGCTCTTGTTCGGACCTTAGAAACACGGCAACATTATTTATGGCCCAATGAATTTGTTATACATTCTGATCATGAATCTTTGAAACACATTAAAAGTCAAGCAAAACCGAACCTTAGACATGCTAAATGGGTTGAATTCATTGAGACTTTCCCTTATGTCATTAAACACAAGAAGGGTAAAGAAAATGTTATTGCTGATGCCTTGTCTCGTCGTTATACTATGCTTTCACAACTTGACTTTAAAATATTTGGTTTGGAGACCATCAACGATCAATATGTTCATGATGCTGAATTTAAAGATGTAACGCAGAATTGTAAGGAAGGGAGAACTTGGAACAAGTTCGTTCTTAACGATGGATTTGTGTTTCGTGCTAACAAGCTATGCATTCCAGCTAGCTCCGTTCGTCTTTTGTTGTTGCAGGAGGCGCATGGAGGAGGATTAATGGGACACTTTGGCGTCAAGAAGACGGAGGATATACTTGCTACACATTTCTTTTGGCCAAAGATGAGACGGGTTGTTGAGCATTTCGTTGCTCGCTGCACTACATGTCAAAGAGCTAAGTCACGACTCAATCCTCATAGTTTATATATGCCTTTGCCTGTACCTAGTGTTCCTTGGGAGGATATATCTATGGACTTTGTTTTAGGTTTACCTCGAACAAAGAAGGGGAGGGATAGCATATTTGTTGTCGTGGATAGGTTCTCGAAAATGGCACACTTTATACCATGTCATAAAAACGATGATGCTGTTAATGTTGTTGATTTGTTCTTTCGTGAAATTATTCGCTTACATGGTGTGCCAAATACTATTGTTTCAGATCGTGATACTAAATTTCTTAGCCACTTTTGGAGATGTTTATGGGCTAAGTTGGGGACTAAGTTGCTTTTTAGTACTACTTGTCACCCCCAAACTGATGGACAAACTGAAGTAGTCAATAGAACATTGTCTACTATGCTTAGGGCTGTTTTGAAGAATAACAAGAAAATGTGGGAAGAATGCTTGCCTTATATTGAATTTGCTTATAATCGTTCATTGCATTCTACTACTAAGATGTGCCCTTTTGAAATTGTGTATGGTTTCCTACCTCGTGCACCTATTTATTTGTTGCCTCTTCCATCTTCAGAGAAGGTTAATTTTGATGCTAAAGAACGTTCTGAATTGATTTTAAAAATGCATGAGTTAACTAAGGAAAACATTGAGCGTATGAATGCTAAATATAAACTTGCTGGAGATAAGGGTAGAAAACATGTTGTGTTTGTGCCTGGAGATCTTGTTTGGTTACATTTGCGTAAAGATAGATTTCCTAATCTGCGCAAATCAAGCTAATGCCACGTTCTGATGGTCCTTTTAAGGTGTTAGAGAAAATAAATGATAATGCATATAAACTTGAGCTACCTGTAGATTTTGGGGTTATTCCCACTATTAACATTGCAGATTTGAAGCCTTATTTGGGTGAGGAAGATGCGCTTCCGTCGAGGACGACTTCATTTCAAGAAGGGGAGGATGATGAGGACATCAATACCATTGTTGCACCCACAGCCCCTACTGTTACATATACTGGACCAATTACTAGAGCTCGCGCACGCCAATTAAATTACCAGGTACTTTCGTTTCTTGGTAATGATTCTAATGTTCGTGAGATTATGATGCTGCCTAAATTGGATACATTTGTTTTGCTTACAAATGAAGGGCCTAGCTTGGAGAAGGATGAACATTGGAGCAAGAACACGCATGGAGTTGATGGCATGCGCAAGGGGATCAAGAATGGAGTTACAAGTGATGATTTCAGGACTTTGAAGCCGCCATAAGGAGTGCATGAAGCCTTGGACGAAATATACAAGATGCCACTTCATAATATTCGTCCATAGGCTATTCTAGGTGCTGCGTCACCTTATTAATGGGCCAGGCCCATGTAATTTCGAAATACTTAAGTATAGGCTATTTTTAGAGTCCGTATGTGTGGGGAAACAAGAGTTAGGGTTGGTTTTGGACCCCACCCTCAAGGGCCACGAAATTCCCCCCCTCTTCCTCCATATATACAGCCCTTAGGGCGTCGTTTAGACTTTGGGTTTTGTTTAGATTAAAAGTTCGCCATAGCTGCAACTTCACATACTTCGTTTGTGTCCAATGACCAGACCAAGACGTCACAGAACCCCACCTTGATCAATAAAGCTTTCATCTTATATTCGCAATATCCCGATTGCATTCTCAGTTTCTTGCTTGTTCTTCGTTTGCTCGCAGGAAACAGACCCTCGTGATCAGGTTGATCGTGCTCCGGCGTGGTCAATAACCCTCGGAAGTTGGTTTAGCGATTGCTAAGGCGCGACGTCTCGCACGTTCGTAGTCGGATCGTCAAGGTCGACTCCCACAGAAAACGATAGCCACCATCTCATCGAAACATCGGGACACCTTAGCCTCTATCATGGGACCTAGCACCAAATGATAAGACACAATAGAGGTAGAGGTCAAGTCGTTAGTGTTGAAAGTGGCCTCACATGACCCATCAACTATATCACTCTCTCTATGTGGTGGTTCACTCACTCCCTCAAGGTAGGTGCGCTCAAACTCACATATGGTGGAGTCACTCATGTCACTTAAGAGGTGGGGGTTGTGGCTCTTCCTACATGGGAATTGTGGAAACACATCACATATGGGGCTAGTGGTGAAGTCACTCTCACTCTCAATATGGTGGCTAAAGTCACTCAAGTCATCATATGTCGCCGTGGTCAAAGGGAAAATCCAATGCTCAACCATCTCGTTGTCGTCGTCGTGGATGAAGGCCGAAGATGGCGCATCATCACTATCACCTCCTAAGATGGAAGCATCATCCTTTCTCGTCACCATGTCGCTCGCCTCCAAAGTTTGGTTCTTGATGGTCTCCGTAGTCGTAGTCGTCACCACACCATCTTGAAAAAGAGTTGAAGTAGACTTGGCATAGTCAATGCCACAAAGAGGGATGGCGGTGAAGTCAAACTTGGGAGCATCATCTTGGAGCTCATCGGGCTTGGACATCGTGGTGGTACTATCCTCATGCTCGTTCTAATGGAGCTTGGTAGTCACGAAGTGAGCTTGGGGTGGAGAAGCTTTGGCCTTAATGAGCTCTTGTGCTGCCTTGAGAGCACCAATATAGTTGTCATCGAGGGATTTGTAGTTCTCGAGGAAGATCGTCTTGGAGATGTCGTTGTGCAATCCCACGATGAAGTGGAACTTCATCGAAATGGGGTCATCCACGTCGGCTCGTCGTAAGGCAATCTTCATCTCCTTGAAGTACTCGTCGATGGACTTGGATCCTTGGATGGTGTTCTCCAATTGGTGTAGAAGTTGTTCCTTGTAGGTTGGAGGCACAAACTCTCGCCGCAAAGCTCTCTTCGTTTTGGGCCAACTCATGTCGTAGGTCTCTGAAGGTGCGTGAAGCCACCATGTGGACGCGTAGTCGTTGAAGTTCCTTGTGGCGCACTTCACTTGATCTTTGGGAGGAAGTTGATGTAGCGTGAGGTAGTCGTCCATCAAACGCTCCCACTCGAGATACTCCTCGGGTTCTTGAGTCCCATAGAAAGGAATCGCGTGGTCGATGTCGAGGTCGTAATAGCTCGTTGAAGTCGCGGACTTGAGCTTGGGGAGCTTCTCTTGAGGTGCTTGTGGGTGAAGATGCCGTATATCCGTAGGCGAAGATGTCTTGAAGTCGCTTGGCGAAGATGCCAAGGGAGATGTTCAAGTCGTTGAGCGGTTGTTGGTGTTGAGCTCTTGACCTTCATGCTCGTGGTGGTGATGGTGTCGATGCCGATGTGACCTTGCCATAGATGGTAGCTTGGAAGCATGTGTACTTGAGCGTCTTCTTGAAGATGAGGAAGATCGCTTGTAGGACTTGATGAGGGCTTTGATCTCCTCCATTTGAGCTTGCATCTTGGCGTTGGTAGAGTTATTCGTGGCATCGAACTCGTTGTTGTTGTTGTAGATCGAAGGTAAAATGCCTTGCCTATCCATCACAAGACTCGAGTAGAGGTGAGTAGGAAATGAGATAAACAATACCAAGTTACCTTTTCCCAAAGTTGAGGATGTATCCCGTTTCACTCAACGTGAGATGAAAGAATAGTGGAATTGGTACCGGACTTGTTCACTCACACCTACAGACTAAAGCTTATGGAGTAGCTCGGTGAGGATAGTGGCACAAAAATTTAATGCAAAATGTTAGCAAGAGTCAATAATGTTGAAAGAGATTCACAAATTCGCAAGTGAAATAAGTCGACCAATAGCAATAATGGCACACGGAAAGGCACACACAGATAGATAAATGGGGTCGTGCAACCAAGGAATGCGCCCAAAATGTGGAATCCACGGAAAATGCTTGTGTTGCACAACTCAAGAGAGACACTAGCACGATTGCTTTATAGGCGGATACGACACTTGTGCACAACCTATAAGATGCAAAATGTATGAACTTTCTATCCCAAGTATGCTATGTATGTATGGCTCCCGGTGTTATGATCCAAGATGATCTTATATGCAATCACTACAAAAAAATACACTTCCATGATGATACGTGTTTGTCACAATAGGTCGCATTTTCTGTCATGCATGTACATCCAGATAAATCGCGCGTCACGGAAGTGCTTTCGTCAAGGGTGACCGACACGTGGCATCCACCGTAATGGAACGCCGGTAAGCTATCGGGTCGGGTTTTGGATCCGATAACCCGTTAATAGCCCCGACCAATGGGGATTTTCCAGGTGTAAGATAATCATTGGCTGGAGGAGACACGTGTCAGGTCCGCGTTGGCACATGTGTCACTCATCCAATGGGCGAGACGCGCCTATGATATGTTGACACGTGGACCAGCCCATCAAGTTTAAATGGGCCGTCCCAACTGAAGGCCCACAAGATTTTGCGGACCATAATGGGCCGGCCTAGCTAAAGGCCCATGAGATTTTGCGGACCATAATGGGCTGGCCCAGCTAAAGGCCCACAAGATTTTGCGGGCCATAATGGGTCGGCCCAGGTAAAGGCCCACAAGATTTTTGTGTGCCATAATGGGTCGGCCCAGGTAAAGGCCACAAGATTTTGCGGGCCATAATGGGCCGGCCCAGGTAAAGGCCCACAAGATTTTTGTGTGCCATAATGGGTCGGCCCAGGTAAAGGCCCACAAGATTCTTGCGGATCATAATGGGCCAGCCCAGCTAAAGGCCCATGAGATTTCACCGACATTAATGGGCCGGCCCAACTGTAGGCCCACAAGATTTTGAGGACCCTAGTAGGCCGACCCATTAACTGGATGTCATGTTTTGGACCAAATGCTGGCCCATATTTGATCCGGTCCATTAATGGCCTGCCATGCTCCGGGCCTAATAGTGGCCCATATGAGATCCGGCCCGTTAAAATCCTACCTAGTTCTGGTCCAAATTACGGCCTAGATCAGGTCCTGCCCTTTAAGAGGCTTTGGGCTCAATTATGGCCCATATCAGATTCAACCCGTCAACTGGACACTATGCTTTTGGGTCCACTTGCTAAAGGCCCACTTAGTAATTCAGCCTGATATTAGTTTTGGCCTGTTAAGGACCTGTTTAACATTTCGGCCCTATATTAATTTCGATCTGTTAAAAGCCCGTCATATAGTTGGGCCTAACTACAGCCCGATTTGCATCCGGCCTGCTCGCAGCCGATATCTGAATGGGCCAAACAAGGACCGAGATAATTTTGAACTATTAAAGGCCCGTGATTTGATTCGCACAATCATGGGCCGGGGTTCATTTCGGGCTGCTGCCAGCCCGTGAGCTGTTCGGCATGTTTCAGGCCCAACCTACATCGTGATTGCATGACGGCCCGATTATGTACCGTAATTTTGCGGTTTGGCTGGTTTACTGCGAAGACATGATATGTATACAGTAAAATAATTGCAGCATCATGAATAAGAAAAAACCTAGACTATACAATAAAGAAATTACGGCATATTACATCCACTGGGCATCAAAGTTCGCCACTATGATAATAAAGCACAAGCAGACATGAGATTACATACATTGGGCATCAAAGATCGCCCCTAGTGCAAATAAACACGCCGACAAAATAATATACAAAACCGACAGCACTTCAATAGAGTTCAAGAAAGGTTAGCCCTGTTGGGGAGCTGCAGCGCAAGCAGCTGAGCAAGATGATGAGACTGCGCTTGTTCAACACTTATATCTTCCTCACTCTGAAAGATAAACAAGCAGACAGATGACAGGTTTTGCACATAAAAGTATCAGTGCTGACAATTCATCACATTTCTTACTGACGAATAAAGTGACACAGTTTAAAATTTCATTAACACAATATGGTATTGTTCAGGTCAAGACATGGCAGGAAATGACATTGTGAAGGAGTTGGCAGCTTCATGACACCATTGGATTACAGATCAAGAACTCATAAGTATCAATGGTTAGTGTGTTGTCAATTTATACCATTTCAGATTGGCAAATAAAGAGATGGTTTAAATAATAGTAGAATGATATGACATTGTTCATAGTTAAGACATTGCGGAATATGACATTGTGTTGTAGTGGGTAGGTTCATCACACCACTGGATTACGGATGAAGAACAGAAGCATACATGCAGTGCAACAGAAGATCACTTGCTCTGTATAGTTTAATTTACATGGTATGAAGAAGGAACTTGGTTGTACAACTGAAAACTTAAATTGAGAAAGGACAAACTTTTGTTTATGAACTACATAACAAACTTTAAACAAGCAATTTGATGCAAACACCAAAAATAAACAGTTGTTGTAGTCATGCCTAACCAAATATATACAACAAAGTTTGAAGGCTTGAGATGGACAAACTTACATTATTGGTGAAGACATGCTCTATAAAGGCCTTGTCCATGCTGATGGGGGGCAATTCAAGAAGTTTACCACAGAATCTTCTTCAAAAACATTGACTTTATTCTACATTTTGTTAAGAGTAAATATAGATGTGATAATATACGAAAAAATGGAGAATATTTAAGATAAGATGAAGAGTGATGCTACATAACCAAGTAGCTATAAATGTAAGTGCAGGGATACAGGCAAAAGGTACAGCCAAGAGCAATGCACAGCTAAACTTCTTCAGTACCAACCTTATGGTAAGAGTAAATATAGATCTGATGTGTAGAAAATGGAGGCAAAGGAAAATAAGCTGCAGAGTGATGGTACATGAACAACTACCTGTCATTATAAGTACACTGATAAAGGACAGCATGTACTTACAAGAACAATGCAGAGCTAAAAAAACATTGGCATTGGATATATTCTACACTAATGTAACCATTCATACAGATCAGATAATTTGGAGCGAACAATTGATAAGCAAGCTATCATGCATACTGCTGTCACATAATGAACCAGGTATGTATGCAAGTACAGTGATACGGGACAACAGGTACTAACAAGAGCAAAGCAGTGGGCAACATATTTGCGATATCCTGTCATTCTTGTCAAACCAGAATTCTTCTTTGAGCAGATTTCCTGCAAAAAAGATCCGTAAGGCACATGCGGAAAAGTAGAAGTTCAAATTGTCATGTGATTTCATAGACAGTACCTCATCCTGGGAACGAGACCAGTGCATAACAAGGTTTTTCCATTCAATGTCTTCTAAATTAGCACAGGAGACTTCACCGGAAATTCGTTTATAGACTTGCCATCAAAGTGTGATTTCCTCAGGTAACACCGATACTGCTGCAATGCTTCCTTGAAAAGCACAAGCAAGCTTTGTTCGTCATGACTATCCAGATTGACCCTCGCCTAGTTACAACTATGTAATGTAAATCATTGATGTGTTCAATCAGCAAAAAACAGGAAAATAATAACCATGAATAATAGCACTTACACGTAAGTTGGATAGGAAGATGTGAAAATGGTGTTTGTCTTCACAATAATCTTCCCATGATGGGAATATATGCACGTAGTCCCTAACAACATTGAAAGCATTGTCTTTTAAACTGGGAATAAATGGAATGGGGTTCCAATCTGCAGGAATTGGCCGTCTCTGCAGTTGGGATAGGTCTTCGGCCGGTGGACTTGCTGTACTTTTTGCTGGAGTGGGATTTTTCTGTGGTACAACTGGTGCTATGGCAAATGAAATCGGTATACCTTTTGCTGGAGTGCAGGTCCTGTGTGGTGGGGCTAGTGATGTGGCCAGTGAAGAATGGGTATAGTCTGCTAGAGTCGGTCCTACGTTTTGTGTCACTGGTTGTACAGCCAATATAAGTGGGGTGATGTCTGATTTCTCCGGCACCAGGTGCTCCTTCAGGTTCGGCAATCACCCTCTTCCTTTTTGATGTCTGATGCACAAGAACAACATTTGAGTGGAAAAACATGGTATGATGACAGATGGAATATGTATTGATAATGGATGGGCATGGCATCTCGACATATATGATGAGTAAACTAAGGAGAGGGCGGTGCAACAAAGTAGAAGAAATGCAAGACAACATATGCAAGATACCCGCAATCAATAAAACATTGCCAAATTAGAACATGCACCTTGATGGGTGAACAGGACATGCCATCTGCCTTTGACTCCTCGAGGTTAGAATAGTCATTAGGATCATATTCTGAACAAGAATCAACAGGTGGGGAGCGTATGAGTTTCATTGCATCCAGAATGGCACTCAATGCCTTGGTGCCAATTTTGTAAGTCATTGCAGTGTTTAGCTTCAAGAGTGGACTGCTGCTAGTGCAACATAAAGCAGCTACACAGATCATAGTGTAGATATAACGGGAAAACGTTAAGCATCAGAGAAAAATCAGCAAAGTGGAACTTGCTAGAATATATGTGCTAGTATTGCCGGTACGGCTAGAAAGGCTTCGGATACCAGCTCTCTTCAAGTGAAGGTGCGGTACTGTTAATATCAGTGTAACTCTCAAAGGCAACACCGCTCCCCGAATTTCCTTGCTATTCTTATAGGATTCAAGTGGGCAGGCCACTACAAATCCTATTCCTATGTTTACAAGATCCTACGAATCAAAGAGGCTCAAAGTGTCCATCACAACCGACCGTATAGACCTCTACACTGCAAATGTCCCTACTCATCTTCAGTACAAGGAACATACTGTACTACTATCATACTCCCTCCATTCCAAAATATAAGTCTTGGTAGAGATTTCCACTATGGATCACATACAGATGCATCCAGATACATTTTAGAGTGTAGATTCACTCATTTTGCTCCATATGTAGTCCATGGTGGAATCTATACAAAGACTTGTATTTAGGAACAGAGTGAGTACATATTAAAGAAGAACGAAAGAGGAACATGGTAAAGAAGAGCAAGCAGATTTTGGATAATAAAATGTTGGTTGCGCAGTGCCCACACATGATGAACCAAAGCACATTAGGAATGCAACTCCCAGCTGTCTCTCGACCATTGCAGGCGGTTGGATGAAGATCCTACGTCTCCTAACCCTTCTTCTTCCTCGTCTATGATTCTTCCCATATAGAACACCACACGGGCCACCGGCCGGACCACCGACCCCCACCGCCTGTGTTCCTCCGCCACCCCCACCCCCGCCCCAACCCCCACCCACGTCGAGTTTTCTTCGTTCGGCGAGGCCCCACAACCACCCGAGCCCCTTCGATCACACCGGCGAACTCCGGCGAGCTCTTGAAAATTGACTGACCCAATTTTGAAATTTAGTCTATTGTGATTTAACTAGTGTGGAATATAAAAGGGGAAGACCATAAGCATTGGGAGTATAGTGTTGAGCGTGCCATGGCGGATCTGAAGGTGCAAACCAGACAAAGGCAACTTCGCAACCAAGACAAGAAATCAGAGTAAAGCAGTGGCGATCTATTTTCTTGCTAGGATAAATAAGTTGAGCAGATACGAAAGAGTACCGCCTCTGGTGCGGCGCCGTGTACGCATCTGCTGAGAATTTGATGGTGCTGCGGTAGGGATGGCTGTCGGTGGCGTGGAAGCAAATCTAGAAGGGTAGATGGTGGCAGCGGGGCGTGGTGGACAAGACGGTCGTAGGAGCGGCGCCGGCAAGGTGGACGACGGCGGGGATGAAGCGAGAGGACGGGATGCAAGGATCCCGGTCCGAAGCCGTGGATGAGAGAGGTCGATCTCTTGTAATGGACGGCGGCATCGGGGTATCAGATCCGGCATGGTGGAGGAGGACGGCGGTGGATGGGGTGGTGGACGGTGGTGGACGGAGGAGGGTGGGGTGGAGAGGGTGTTTTGGCGCCCACGGAGTACGAATGGGTAAAAGGGTGGTAGAGAGGAAGGGTGGAACCATGTATTCAGGGCGCACTTTTCTCAAATGCAAGGAAATTTACAAACTTAGCCCCCGTTTCAAATTTCTACTACATCACAACAACATTAGTCGGTTGGGGATAGGACGGTAATCTCGCATACACAGAATATTTGCTGACGTGAGTTTGTTTTTGGCGCCCACCATGTATGAATATGAATTGGGGAGGGAGTCGATTTCGGCCAAGGACACACTGTGTTTTGGCGCCCATCGTGTATGAATCCGGGTGAGAGGCGGTTATGTCACGTTTGGGTGAAATTACAAACCTACCCCTATCGAAACCTATAGAAATCCAGCAGATAGGCTTTGCGTGGCAGGGATAGGCAGTAGTGATTTCCATCTCGCAGATTTTGGTTTCAGGCGGTTACTGCGACTTTCCCCGCTTCGTTCAAATTTTGCAGAGTGCACGTTTACCGTGCCAACTCAATTCGAATCCCGTTTGTATTCTATTTTTTCCGGGTGGGATCCATTTTCAATTGGAATTACATTCTATATACATCATTTTTTATATATACTTTCAAAAGCACAACAAAGAATTCTGCTCCTTTATATGTATAATATAATTTACAAATACAACGATCTCGAAATCTTAAGGTTGAATTCAAAAAAATTTAACCAAATTATGTTCTACTAAAATGTATGGATCAGTAATATCTACATATTAAATAACATAGATGTGCGTGAATTCATATGAGTATGCATGTTTGATAGATCAATTTTGGTTCGATTATGGATTACATGTATCATCATCTCGAATTCAAATATTTGAATCCCTTTTTTGTTCACTCCTTTCTGTAAGTGCATCTGGTGCCACCCCTAGTTGGTTTTGGAGTATTGACGACAAACCTAGTTGAGGGACTAATGTGTTTGTGAGAATTGCAGGATAACACAGGTAGAAGTCCCTCATTGATTCGGTTTTCCTACCAGAGATGACCCCTAAAAATGTATGAAGACATTGAAGTCAAAGGTGGTATGTGAAGACATTCACATTGAAGACTATGACAAGAGAAGACATCGCGTGAAGACTATGGAGGGCGAAGACTTAGCAGTTTCGTCGTTCTGTGTTTTTCTTTGTTGAGTCATAGGAACCACCATACTATTAAGTGGGGTCCAAGAGAACCAGTCAGAATGACTGAAGTGATGCTTAACCAAAATCCTATGTCTTCGAGTGAAGACTATGAGAGCAAATCTTGTCCAGAGTTGGATAAGTCAGCTTTGCTTGTAGCCCAAGTAAAGTTGCCGTGTGTGTTTGAAATCTGACCGTTGGAACACGTGTCAGTTCCTTAGTGACCCAGGGTCATTTCGGAAAAATCAGGTCGGGTTGCCTAGTGGCTATAAATAGCCCACCCCCTACAACCATAAATGGTCGGCTACTCAGAGTTAGAGTACGACTTTTGTCGTTTGAGAGCAACCCACCTCAAAGCCTTTGAGAGAGAATTCCTTGCGAGGATAAAGCCCTAAACACCCAGAGCCAAAGAGTGTTAGGCATCACTTAAGTCTTCCTGTCTGTGTTATTTGAAGACTTATTACACTTGAGGACTGTGAATCCTCCAGCCGGTTAGGCGTCGCATTCTGAGCATCCAAGAGTCATTGTGGATCGCCGGTGAACAAAGTCTGTGAAGGTTTGGAAGTCTACCTTGAAGACTTACCAGAGTGATTGGGGCGAGGACTGGGTGTCCTTAGCTCAAGGGGAATAAGGTGAAGACGAGGTCTACTGAGTTGAATCTCAGCCTCCCTAACCAGATGTACAGTTGTCATAGCAACTGGAACTGGTCCAACAAATCATTGTCTTCGACGAGTCACTGGTTTCATCCTTCCCTTCCCTTTATTTACTGTTGGTCTTGGTGAAGTCATTGTATGATTGCATTATCTTCTGTCTTCACTGAGTGAGTGCTTGTTCTGATTGGCTTCACAATATCTTCCTACCTGATCCTTACTGCCTAGCTGCAATTAGTCATTGCGCTTTCACTTCATTGAATACTTGACTATGGTTTGCCTAGTGTAGTCTACCTTCCGCTGCATGGTAATAGGTTTATTTCTATCGGTTGTCTCCGAAACTTCCATGTTTTGAAGACTTTCATAAAAATCGCCTATTCACCCCCCTCTAGTCGATTGCTAGGACTTTCAATTGGTATCAGAGCAAGGTACTCCCTTATTCTGTGTGATTCGGTTTAACCACCTGGAGTTTTAGCTATGTCGACTGCAGGGATAATTAAGGTCTCCGCTGCTTGCCCCGTCTTCGATGGAACTGAATATCCCTACTGGAAGAATAAGATGCGCATGCATCTTGAAGCCATTGATGTCGACCTATGGTATGTCATCAAGAATGGCATTCCCAAGGCTGGTGAAGGTGTCACCGCTGCTGATGTTAAGAAGTTCGTTCAACTGGACTCCACTGCCAAGAACATCATCTGTGGTCATCTGACCAAAGGACAGTATGGCCGCGTGAGTGCTTTGGAAACATCTAAGCTGGTCTGGGACTGGCTCTCCAAGGTCAATGAAGGCGTCTCAACCCAGAGAGATCAGAGAATCAGTGTCCTTTGCAACCTCTTCAACCGCTTCAAGAGAAATGACAATGAGAACGTCCAGCTCACGTTTCATCGACTCACTGACATCACTAATGAGCTTCAAGCTCTCGACACCACTGAGATCACCAAGCATGAAGTCGTCAAGACACTCCTGAGATCACTTGACAGCTCATTTGACACCCTAGCCCTGATGATTCAAGAACATCCTGATTTCAAGACACTCGATCCGTCTGACATACTTGAGAGGCTCAACACACATGAGTTTCAGCTTTCTGAGAAAAGAGACATCTATGGTCCCAACTATGGGCGAACTCGTGCCTTGAAGGCAAAAGCTGTCTCCTCATCTGAAGAAGAATCTGACAGCAGTTCTGATGATCCTGAAGACATTGGAAAGGAACTTGCTATGCTTGTGAAGAAGTTCCAAAAATTCACCAAGAAGAAAGGCTTCAGAAAGTCTTCACGATCAAGCTCAAGAAATGATGAACCTTATGCTCATGACTACAAGAAGAGAACATGCCACAAGTGAAAGAAACCTGGCCACTACATCTCTGAGTGTCCGCAGTGGGACAATGAGAACAAGAAGAGGAAGAAGAGCAAAGAATATGACTCTGACAACAACAAGAAGAAGAAATACTCAAAGTCTTCTTCCAAGTCTTCCTCAAAGTCTTCATCACACAAGAAGAGCTCATCTGGCAAGGCACGTGCGTTTTTTGGCAAGGAAATGGATTCATAGGAGGAGTCCGCTTCTAAGGAGGCGGAGGTGGAGTCTGAGGAGGAGTCCGATTCTGGCGTTGCGAGTCTGGCTACAACATATGTTGCCAAGTCCATCTTCAACACTGAAGACAATGACTTCATCACCGACACCGATGCAAATGACAAGGACTACTCCGCTCCTACCTATTGCTTCATGGCACGCGGTGCCAAGGTAAACACACGCACTGCTCACTATCAAACTTCTAGTGAAGATGACTCTGATTGTGGTCCCAAACCCAGCTACAAAACACTTGCTAAAATTGCAACTGAACAACAGAAAGCTATGGAACATATTCAAAAACTGTTAGACAAAAGCGATGATCTGTTAGACGCTGAAATGACTCGATCTTAGTCCTTAATTGAAGACATAAAAAATCTTCACGTTAAGTATGAAGAACTTGAAAGTCGTCATGAAACGCTCTCAACAACTCATGAAAAGCTTTCCTATGATTATCTTCAAAGGAAGCAAGATCTTGAGAAATTGAGAGCGGCTCATGAAGATCTTCAAAAGGAAAACGAGTCACTTCACGCCGAAAAGATCAGTTCCGCTCAGGAAGGATTCGAACCACCATGTCTTAAATGCATTGAGCGTGATAACGCTACTTCTGTTCTACTGCTGCTACTGTTGCAATATCTTCAACTGTTGATGTGGTAACTAACCCCTCTGCTGAGGATACCACTGCTATTGCTGATGAGAATGCTAGGTTGAAGACATTGCTTGAAACAGGGATGTACAAAAGTCTTAAAGGGCATCAGACACTATGTGATGTCCTCAAAAGGTAGATCCAGAACCGAAACCCTAGGAAAGAGGGTGTTGGGTTCGAAAGGAAAATGAATGCTGATGGCTATTACTGGAAACCTGAGCAGTACCCCAAAACCACATGGGTTGCTGCAAAGGAACCTTCAGCGGATCCATCCACCCTATCTGGCTTCACTTGTCCTAATCCCATTGTTATTGATGAATCCTTTGATGCAAACTATAAAATGTTTAAGAATCAGAATGGTGAAGTGTTTGCCAGGTATATTGGTACTAACTGCAGGAATGGACCGCCTATGAAGAAGATCTGGGTGCCGAAAAGGTGTTTGGAGAATCTTCCTGTGAATGTCATCATGACACCACAGGTGAAGAAGACAAACCCCAGACCACAGGCTTCATACGGTCCAAAGGCTTCATACAGACAGAGGACTCACCTGAGTCGCACTAACGCAAATGTTTTGCAGGGAAACTATACTCAGGCCTGTGAATATGAGCGCGTTTCATCAAACCTCCATGTTCATAAGACCAAGAACTGTTCTGCTTATTCTTATGAGTACTATTATCCACCTGCAAGACTTTTTGCTAGGGCTTCAAAGCCAAAGTTCTCAGATGCTGCACTTAGACTCATTGCTTCGAAGCCACCCTTGAAGATGTGGGTGGCTAAGAAAGCTTAACTCTCTTTTGCAGGGAAAGGTCTCTAGCCGAAAACCAAAATCGTCTGACGCTATTGCTGGGGACCTTAAACATCTTGTAGGGCGCAAGATCAAATGCCCAAATGGTCTTATTATGTACTTTGTTCCTGAATCGCTTGCTACTCACCCTATCAGTCCAAATCTCGATCTAAGCTTTCATAATCCACTGGTTCGTCAAATGTTTTTGCTTCACAATTCTCTTCGTGAAGCCTATCCCCCTAACTACACTGTAGGGTACGACACTAGCTGCTTCAGAATGGATTATTGATAGTGGGTGTACCAATCACATGACTGGCAAGCGAAGCCTTCTTATGGACTCAACACTACGTCCATCTGACAAAAGTCAGATCACATTTGCTGACACTGGTAAAAGCAAGGTATTGGGTCTAGGTAGAGTTGCAATCTCAAAGGATCAACACATGGATAAAGTTATGCTTGTTGAATCCCTTGGTTTCAACTTAATGTCTGTTTCAATGCTTTGCGATTTAAACATGATTGTGATGTTTGGAAAATATCGTTGCCTTGTACTAATGGAATCTGACAAGTCTCTAGTGTTTGAAGGGTATCGGAAAGATGATTTGTACATGGTAGATTTCTCAGCAGGACCACAACTTATCGTATTTCTTCTAACAAAAGCTTCTGAATGCTGGCTCTGGCATCGGAGGCTAGGACATGCTGGCATGAGGAACCTCCACACCCTTGCAAGGAAGAAGCATGTCATAGGCATCGAGGGCGTCAAGTTCAAGAAGGATCACTTATGCGGTTCCTGTGAAGCAGGGAAGATGACGAGGGCCAAGCATCCCTCGAAGACAATCATGACAACGACTAAACCCTTCGAACTGCTCCACATGGATCTTTTCGGTCCCACTCATTACTCAACTCTTACTACTACTGCCTGTCTCTATGGCTTTGTCATTGTTGATGATTATTCAAGATATACTTGGGTGCATATAATTCTCTACAAGACTGAAGTGCAGGATGTCTTCAGACGCTTCGCCAATCGAGCCATGAACAACTATGGCGTCAAGATCAAGCACATCAGAAGTGATAACGGCACTGAATTCAAGAACACTGGTCTAGACACTTATCTTGATACTTTGGGCATTACACATGAATTCTCAGCTCCGTACACACCACAGAAGAATGGCGTCGTGGAATGCAAGAACAGAACAGTTATTGAGATGGCCCAGACGATGCTTGATGAATACAAGACTCCAAGAAAGTTCTGGCATGAAGCCATTGATACTGCATGCCATATCATCAACTGTGTTTATCTTCACAAGCTTCTGAACAGGACATCCTATGAGCTCCTTACTAGTAAGAAGACAAATGTCAGTTACTTCAGAGTGTTTGGTGCCATGTGCTGGATCAAGGATCCACATCACACTTCAAAATTTGCACCAAAAGCACATGAAGGTTTTATGCTTGGATATGGAAAGTATTCGCACTCCTACAGAGTCTTCAACCTCTTTCATTATAAAGTGGTTGAAACAGTGGATGTGCGGTTCGATGAGACTAACGGCTCACAAAGAGAGCACCTGCCAAATGTGCTAGATGAAGTTCCATCCAGTGAATCAATCAAACTTATGGGAACTGGAGAAATCATACCTTCTGAAGCTCAGCCTGAAGAGGAACTTATCATCTCCGCACCTGATCAACCTGAAGACAATGATCAACCTGAAGACAATGCTCAGCCTGAAGACAATCCTTCTTACGATGACAATGATCAGCAAGAGCAAAATCTTCGTCCTGTACATCCTCGTGTCACAAATGAAGTACAGATTGAGAGAATAATTGATAGCATCAATGCACCAGGTCCACTCACTCATTCAAGGGCAACACAGCTAGCAAATTTCTGTGGGCACTTCGCATTTGTCTCAATATCTGAACCCAAGAAAGTTGAAGAAGCCTTCTTGGAACCTGAATGGATTCAAGCTATGCAAGAAGAGCTTCAACAGTTTGAGCTGAATAATGTATGGGAACTGGTTAAGCGTCCTGATCCTCGCAAGCACAATATAATAGGCACCAAATGGATATATCGCAACAAGCAAGATGAGCATAGTCAAGTTGTCAGAAACAAAGCTTGTCTCGTTGCTCAAGGGTACACTCAAGTTGAAGGGATTGACTTCGATGAAACATTTGCTCCTGTGGCTAGACTTGAAGCCATACGCATACTGCTGGCCTATGCAAATCATCATAACATTCTTCTGTATCAAATGGATGTGAAGAGCGCCTTTCTCAATGGCAAGATTAAAGAAGTGTATGTTGCACAACCACCTGGCTTTGAAGATCCAAAACATCCTGACATGGTGTACAAGCTCAACAAGGCACTGTACGGCCTCAAACAAGCCCCTCGGGCTTGGTATGACACACTCAAATACTTCCTGAAGAGCAAAGGCTTCAAACCTGGTTCCCTCGACCCCACTCTCTTCACGAAAACATATGATGGTGAACTGTTTGTGTGCTAAATATATGTGGATGACATTATCTTCGGCTGCACCAATCAGAAATACACTGACGAGTTTGGATATATGATGCAAGAGCAATATCAGATGTCCATGATGGGTGAGCTGAAGTCCTTCCTTGGTCTTCAAATACGTCAGCAATGCAACGACATCTTCATATCTCAAGAGAAGTATCTCAAAGATTGCCAGAAGAAATTTGGGATGCAAGACTGCAAAGGCTTCATGACTCCAATGCCAGCCAAACATCATCTGGGTCCCGACGACAATGGTAAAGAGTTCGATCAAAAGGTATACCGCTCCATGATTGGTTCTTTACTTTATCTATGTGCATCCAGGCTAGATATTATGCTTAGTGTTTGCATGTGTGCTCGATTCCAAGAGGCACCAAAGGAATCGCATCACTTAGCTGTGAAGCGAATTCTTTGATATCTGGCTCACACCCCAACATTAGGATTATGGTATCCAAAGGGCTCAGAGTTTGATCTGGTTGGATTCTCGGATGCTGATTATGCTGGTGACAAAGTGGATCGCAAGTCTACATCAGGCACATGTGATTTTCTTGGACGATCACTTGTATGTTGGTCTTCAAAGAAGCAGAACTGTGTATCTCTCTCCACTGCTGAATCTGAATACATTGTTGCTGGATCTTGTTGCGCTCAGCTTCTATGGATGAAGCAAACACTCAAATATTATGGCATTCATCTGAAGCAAGTGCCACTCTATTGCGACAACAAAAGCGCCATCAAGATTGCCAACAACCCAGTACAGCACTCGAAGACAAAGCACATTGAAATTCGTCATCACTTTCTCAGAGATCATGTTGTGAAGGAAGATATTGATATCATACACATCAACACTGAAGAGCAATTGGTAGATATCTTCACCAAGCCCTTGGATGAGAAGAGGTTTTGCAAGTTACGGTGTGAGCTAAATATCTTGGAATCCTCAAATGTCCTGTGATCAGGCACACATCCTAACACTTATGCATATTGATGACTTAGATGTGCAACACACGAAGTAAAGTATATCTTCAATCAATGAAGACTTACATTCTAAGTGTGAATACATTAATGTGGAATTTGACTTCGGAGTGCCACGATAATTGTGCGCCGTGTGTGGGTCTAATACTTCCTATACGGTGGGTAACGCCACCACCAAATTTTTCTGTTTGAAGTGTTTCACTCATGGCGTTACGTTTGGTATGTCTTCACATTTGGTTTGGCTTCAATCTCAACCTGTCTTCATGATTATCTTCACTATGTTGATTATATATATATATACTAGTGTTGTGTCCTCTACAACATTCACTTATAGCTATGTCTTCTTGTTGAATCTTTTGAACTAAGTGAATGTGATCGGACCCTAACCTCTCTATGCTTTCTATCTCAAACTCTATCTCTCCAAATCATATGCATTCTATTGAAACTGTCGAATATCCTCTCTGCGTCCTTGTCAGCAGAAGATACAGAGACAAACATTAAGTCAGTTTTCAATGCTAATTCCTTCACCTGAAACCTGGAGAAGTGGGAACGACCACCCGACAATCCAGGTGTGCGTGGGAACGTGGGACAACTCCAAGTATGTTGCATGTTTGCCACATGTTCCTCAGATGTGAACCGCCAGGGGCACCTGCGTAATTGCACTGTGCCGCACACTCCCTTATAAATACATGTTCCCTGCGGTCAAGAAAACCTTCTTCCACCTCTCCACCTCGTCAAACCCTAGCGTCCCCGCTAGCTCTCGACGACGCCGGCGACGAAGCGCTTAGCTGCCGCGACTTCTCTGACGCCGTCCTCACGCCGGCCGCGGACATCGTCTTCTCCGCTGCCGTCGTAGGTGTTCTCCGTCGCCAAGATAGGGCACGGTGGATTGAACTGCTCGGTCTCCTACTCTTCCCATCTAGCAGTTCTTCGCGTGGTAAATATAACTCTATTTTTACCATCTTTTTGATCCTCAAAGATTCATCCTATTTGCCAAAATAAGTTTCTGCCTATACAATGTTGGATCTATCCTGTCTGCATCTCATACTGCCTAGAATATTCACTTAAGCTTCATTCTAGTTAGATTCCTCACTTGTAGTTATTCGTGGATTTGTACAAATCTGGAACCAACTCTCAACATATAAGTGAATGTCTTCGCACGATGAGGTCAATGCCTCCTAAACTGATTTATCTTCAAAATCTTCTGAGAATGCATATGACCTCTTCCCCTTCCCTCACATCTGTAATGCTGTCACAAGTACATGTATGTGGGAGAATCCCTTGGTTCTCATAGTCTGCATTCGTTTGCAGAATTCTTACAGCATCACATTAACTCTCCCGAAGCCAGTTCCTGTTTGTCCAGCAAGCAAAAGCCTTTGAAGCCTTTGAACGTGGTGAAGCCATTCAGTTTGAAGTTCATGGCTGCAGAGAAATCAGTAAGGAAGGGTGGCAAACATCGTCGTGGGGGAACGTCAAGAGATTTGCCTGATGACCTCTCAGAGCTTTACAAGACAGATCCCGAAGAGGATTACAATCAGTGCAAGACCCGAATCCAGTGGATTCGAAGATATTGGGCAGAACAATGGTTCAAATACAGGTTTGTGACCCAGGAATATGCTGAGAAAAATGCCATCAAACGACCATGGGGAGACATCCTATACAGAAATCTTCAATCCAGGTCCAGAGATGAAGCCATTGAACAAGGCTTCTATCCCTGCATGGTCCGTGGAGCACAGCCTGCGGATGCACACCCATCGTCATTGCTATGGTGTCGTGACGACAATCTATTCAAGCGCAACTTCGAGTTTGCCAAGAATTCGGCCAAGCAAAACAAGAAGTCATGGGGACTTGACTTCAATCCTGGCCCTTCTGCTCCCCGTGCCGATGGCACCAGCGAAGCCGAACCCAATCTTGTTGGGCCCTTCTACAACCTAGAAGGTCTCATCACTCATATCAAGGTTCAAGGAACAGCCGTGGATGAGCCTGCAGATGACGCTGAATCTGATGAAGCGCCTGCACCACCGAAGCCAAAGAAACTGAAGAAGCCTGAAGCTTCAAAGCCTGCCTCAGCACCAAAAATCTCACAAGCGAAGCCACTGGCTACTGCACCTTCTAAAGACAGTGTGCAGTCTGAAGATTTGTCACGCATCTCCAAGCCCTCAAAAGTAAAGATGCCTTTGCAACACACCAGCCAAGAACTGACTGCTGCTGCTATTCTGTGAAACGACGCCATTGATCTGTCCAGCGATGAAGATCTTGCAGATGACACTCTTGAGCAACTAATCAAGAGCAAAGAAGAAGCAGAAATCTTCAATGATTTGCCTCTCTTTGATGTGGCAATCATCCATAACTTCATTGATGAGTGGTTTGACACGCCCAACCTCAGCTTTGAAGATCTGCAACTTCCAATTGGCCTCAGTGTCGCCTTCACTGGCGCCATTGCTTCTGAGCTAACTCTAGCTCAGCGCATCGTTGAACTGAAGCAAAAGATAGACTATGAGAAAGCTCAGTTCAAGAAGCACATGGCCAAGCTCAGCATGCAAGATGTCAAAAACTTCCAGATCATGCTGCACGAGCTCAAGGAAGCCTTTCTCAAGAAGCGTGAAGAAGCTAAAGGCTCTCGTGAGTGCATGAAGAGCCTGGCAGACAAGTGTGTGAAAGCCTACAATGAGGCTGAGAAGCGCAAGGCTCTTGGTCGTCCTGGCATCGATCCCAGGATGGCTGCAAAGAAGAAGAAGAAACCAGCTATGGCCGAACCCGAAGCACCAAGGCAGGAAGCACATCCCATTGTCTTCCCAGCCAGCATGACTGGCTCAAAGCCAAAGGTCAGGTCAACCGCTTCAGAACTGAAGAAGACGAGGACTGCTGAGGCTGAAACCAAAAAGAGGAAACATCCTGAAGCCTCTAATGCTGCTCCCTCCAAGAAGAAGCGCAAAACCAAGAAGGATCGGGCTACTCCCACAGAGCCCTTAGTTGTTGAACCTATCTGAATGGTTCGCCCTGCATCTGCACACCAAGAGCGCCAACTGATTGTCCATGAGCCTGCTTCCACAGAGGCTCATGAAGCTGAAGACATTCCAGCAGTTGATCCCACCGCTGCTGAAGACATTGGTCACCATGACAATGTTGAAGATGATGTAGTTCTTCCTCAGATCGAGCACAATTTGGTATCATCGCCTGTTCTCACGAATAGCGAACTCATCAGCATTGGTCGTCCTTTGACGCCAATTGCTCAGGATGCATCGTGGGCTGATCACCCACAACAAGAAGACACTCCAAGTACTCAACAACAACAAGTCACACCACCCCGGCAAGAAGAAGAAGATGACTTTGAGGCCCAGCAAACTCCATCTCCAAAGGCGTCGCCAGCGTTGCGCAGGCTTCGCAAAGGACCAAGGCCTCAAGTCCCTCTATCGAGCGTTCCAGAAGGAGAGGTGCACCACCAATCTGTTGCACGTCAAGTGTTTCCAGATGCCCCTCCTACTGTGACTAAATCCGAAGCCAAAATGTCTGAAGATGTTCCGGCTGCATCAGCCGATGAAGAAGAAGCCCCAAGAGTTGCTACACCCCCATCTCACCAAGATGTTGTTCTCAAGGAGAACGTGACCGACCCTCCAGCTTTTGATGTGGAGGTTGAGAATCCTGAGGCTGCCACCACCAACACCAATGAAGCCAATGATGTCGTCATGGCTGAAGCAAATGTGGAGCCTGCACCTGAAGTCAATGTGGCCCCTGAAGCCCATGCAGACAATGCCAATGCCCCTGTTCCCCTCCAAGACCTCACACAATGGAGATGGCATTTGATCGTGGTCAGCCGGTTATGGTTCGATGGCCCATTCTGACTCCTCTGCCTGCTGCTGGTCCACAATTTGAGTACCACGTCCAGCACAGGCCTCATGTCCAAAAGCCCAAGCCAAGACTTCCACGATTCCCAGGCACTGCCACTTCACCTGGGGTCTTCAATGCGAATGGCTTCGTGGCACATAATACCTTCTTCAACAGCTCCAAGAACCCTTATACCAAACCGCGCATTTCTTCAGATCGGTTCTGGAGCTATCAACAACGCAGCTACTATTCCTGTGTCCTATACAATCAAGGGCGCATATTTCCACATATGCGCCTCGACTCTAAAGCTATGACTGGTCTGCCCTGCCTCGAAGAAGCATTGGACTGTTTCAGAGATGCGGGTCTGCTGCAGTTCATCACCGACAAGGAGCACTGGAATGAGATATTGTTGCTTCAATTCTATTCCATTCTTCATATTCAAGGCTACAACAGGGATCCGAAGACTTGGGTCCTTGAGTGGATGACAGGCAATGTCCATCACGAAGCTAAAGCTCTTGATATCATTGAGCTCACAGGCCTGCACACTCCCGGTGAATACTATGAACTAGGTTGTCAACAACATCAAAATGCCTTGGAAAGCATCTTTCAGAAGCCAGAACCCAACATGAGTCAAATGCTCAGCATGATGAAGCCTTTGCCTCCAGATGCTGAATATCCTAAGGAGTTCTTTGTTGAAGACCTAGAGTACCTGCCTCGCACCATCTACCACATCATCAGGAAGACTCTATGGCCTGTCAAAGGACACTCATCTGCAGCAAAGCTTGAAGGAGCAATGAAGACTTTGGTTTTCTATATCTTCAATGGCATCAGCTTCAATGCTCAAGACTTCTTCATCAGGCAGTTGGCTGCGTCTGGCTCCGACATCTTTGGGTTGAAATTCTATGCTCCATGGGTCATGCGTCTGATCAAGCGTCACTCAGCCTTCAACTATCAGCCGTCTGCGCGCAATCATCTTATATTCCTGCCCGAGGTTGATCTGTCAGTTGAAGCCATTTACCCAGAGCCTGCTATGGATCCCATTTATCTTCATAGTGCTGATCACTAAAGCTTCACCCAGCCCCATTGAAGGAATTTCAGTAGTGTCTCATGTTTATCCCCTTGCTGGAAACACACGTGCCCTGCGTGCTCAAACTGACGCCACTGGTAGCACTATTGCGCAAAGGCCTCAAAGATGATCTCGTGTCCTCAATGACCGAGAGCTTCTCGTCGTGCTGCATCAGAAACAGGATAAGCATCATGACTGGCTTAAGCGTCAGATGCAAAGCCTCTTGGTGGATGTCAACCGCATTCGCAATCTTGCCACCAAGAATGCCTTTGTTGCCCATGAAACCTGTCGGCGTACATGGAAAGGGCTGACGCTTATGTGTTCTGAAGATGATCTTCAAGAGGATGGCTTCTCTGAACGTTTCAAGTTTGACTCCACACCTCCAAGAAGGACTGTGCTGCGATGAACTCCGTCTCTTGAAGACTCTGAGTTCTCTTCCTCCGCGGCAACTGTGAATGCCAGAGTAACCGATGACGAAGACGATGCTACTTCACCGCCCCCTACTTCTGCACGCATCGACACTGCCCCGAGTTCGTCTGCACCGCCTAACAACACCGACGACCTTGCTGCTTCACCTACTCCTCATGCGAATGAGTAGACGCTCTATGTCTTCAAACCTTTTTGGTCCTTACTGACAAAAGGGGGAGAAGCATATGAGTTTCATAGTCTTCAAGCGGGTCCATATGGGCGGTTGCTTTATATTTTGCCTAGTGTTTACAACTCTCGTTTTGATACATTTGGTTCTTTGAGTTGTAACACTTAAAACTCGATGGTCGTCTGCTACTTATTTGCTATTCTACGATGCGATGATAAATTCCGCATGTGCGATGATAAATTCCACACTTAAATCATTTTGCAGACGTCCATTTTTCATTATGCATGTCATTATCTTCACATACTTTTTCATGCATGATGAATTGTCATCATAAGTTGAAGAGGATCTCCGCAAGTACAACCTGCCATGTGCATTTGCATACCAAAAGCAAATTACTTATATGCACATCTTCAGGGGGAGCCTTTGCCACTTATGAAGATAATAACCTATCCTCTACAATTTCACATATTTTATTCCCCGTTGAAAACTTCAACTAGTTTGTCATCAATCACCAAAAAGGGGGAGATTGTAAGTGCATCTAGTGCCACCCCTAGTTGGTTTTGGAGTATTGACGACAAACCTAGTTGAGGGACTAATGTGTTTGTGAGAATTGCAGGATAACACAGGTAGAAGTCCCTCATTGATTCAGTTTTCCTACCAGAGATGAACCCTAAAAATGTATGAAGACATTGAAATCAAAGGTGGTATGTGAAGACATTCACATTGAAGACTATGACAAGAGAAGACATCGCGTGAAGACTATGGAGCGCGAAGACTTAGCAGTTTCGCCATTCTGTGTTTTTCTTTGTTGAGTCATAGGAACCACCGTACTATTAAGTGGGGTCCAAGAGAACTAGTCAGAATGACTGAAGTGATGCTTAACCAAAATCCTATGTCTTCGAGTGAAGACTATGAGAGCAAATCTTGTCCAGAGTTGGATAAGTTAGCTTTGCTTGTAGCCCAAGTAAAGTTGTCGTGTGTGTTTGAAATCTGACTGTTGGAACACGTGTCAGTTCCTTAGTGACCCAGGGTCATTTCGGACAAATCAGGTCGGGTTTCTTAGTGGCTATAAATAGCCCACCCCCCTACAACCATAAATGGTAGGCTGCTCAGAGTTAGAGTGCGGCTTTTGTCGTTTGAGAGCAACCCACCTCGAAGCCTTTGAGAGAGAATTCCTTGCGAGGATAAAGCCCTAAACACCCAGAGCCAAAGAGTGTTAGGCATCACTTAAGTCTTCCTGTCTGTGTGATTTGAAGACTTATTACACTTGAGGACTGTGAATCCTCCAGCCGGTTAGGCATCGCGTTCTGAGCATCCAAGAGTCATTGTGGATCGCCGGTGAACAAAGTCGGTGAAGGTTTGGAAGTCTACCTTGAAGACTTACCAGAGTGATTGGGGCGAGGACTGGGTGTCCTTAGCTCAAGGGGAATAAGGTGAAGACGAGGTCTTCTGAGTTGATTCTCAGCCTCCCTAACCAGACGTACAGTTGTCACAACAACTGGAACTGGTCCAACAAATCATTGTCTTCGACGAGTCACTGGTTTCATCCTTCCCTTCCCTTTATTTACTGTTGGTCCTGGTGAAGTCATTGTATGATTGCATTATCTTCTGTCTTCACTGAGTGACTGCTTGTTCTGATTGGCTTCACAATATCTTCCTACCTGATCCTTACTACCTAGCTGCTATTAGTCATTGCGCTTTCACTTCATTGAATACTTGACTATGGTTTGCCTAGTGTAGTCTACCTTCCGCTGCATGGTAATAGGTTTATTTCTATCGGTTGTCTTCGAAACTTCCATGTTTTGAAGACTTTCATAAAAATTGCCTATTCACCCCCCTCTAGTCGATCACTAGCACTTTCACTTTCACTTTCACGCCCATCTCTCTCGCATGCATGCTCCTTCATGTAGCTATCACTCTCTTTTCTCCAGCTCACCCGCACGCTCACTTCATGTTTATCCTATCCTCGCAAACATGGTCTCTCGACGTCTCCCTTGAGAAGTGTCACACTCTCCCAATCATTATACATTACACGGTTTTCATTACCTCTCACGTCTCTACTGTTCTCTAGTATCACTCGGTACCTAAGCTTTCTTTTTCACCGCCACACACACAGTCTCCACTCATCTTTCACTTCGTCTTCCTCTCTACGGGATTCTCTCACACATCCTATATGTCTCTACATATGACTGATACCACTAAAATTTCTCTCTCTGTCATGTAGACACAACATTTCTTGCGATCTCCTTTTCGTCTCCATCCCAGACTGACATTATTCATTTGTTTACCGATCAGAGAACCCCAACTACCGTCTCCTCTCTCTCACACACAGAAACACACAACTCCTGCTTCCACTCCCCTTCTTGACTACCGTCTCTCTCTCACACACACAAAACTCACGCTTTCGCACCCCGACTCGTATTTCTCTCACAAACATTTATCGACTAGCTAGCCTCTAGATAGGTTTATACACCCGCACACTCATGCTTCCACCATCGCATACATGTCTCTCTCCCGCTCCTTGTATCTATGTAGATCTTTCTTCCCTTCTTGAGACACGCCCTCTCGATCATGCACACACACACTATCGCCTCATTTTAAGCTGATACCTATCGCACACACACTCCTTGTGTCTTTGTCAGACATGCACTCCGTCCTCCTCCACTCTCCCTCTCTCTCACACACATATGGGCTTTTTGCAACAACTAGCAAGATGCCCATGCGTTGCACGGAACATCAAGATGCATTTGTATGAGTAGTTTATCTTGTGGGGGAAAAGCATGAACGAGGGAAGGCCTTATTTGCAAATGTGGAGAGGGGTGTGGGTATCTTTTTGCAATGCCATAGTTTCCTTCCTATCCGTCAGATATAGATCGGACGGCCTATGTTGTAGGATGGCAGGCACACGATCATCACCAACAATGCTTTTTATAAGAGTAGGGATAAAAAATAGAGTTGGTGATGATGGTGGGCCTGCCATCCTGCAATGTAGGTCGTCCGATTTATATCTAACAAATAGGAAGGAAAATATGGCAATTTACCCGCACTCTTCACCACATTTGCAGATAAGGCCTTCCCTCGTTCATCCTTTTCTCCCACAAGATCTTGATGTTCCGTGCAATGCACGGGCATCTTGCTAGTAAGAGTAGAAATTAGACATATACCACTTCTCGAATCTTGAAACAAACAACATTCCTCCCTTATCTCATCAAAACCGCCAAAGGAATATATTTTGAGTGAAACATAACATATTTTTAGTGATATACATATTTCAAAACTAGACTTTTCTCTATCAAATCGGTGAATATGTAATAATCTACTTTGATCGTGTGGCAACGCATTGGCACATTGCTAGTAGTTATTATAATTTTTTGGACACCAGACAAACGGTGGAGTACATATACGAAGAGAAGAGGCGCACGCACGTAGTCGGCCTCTCGCTGTCTCGCACACATGAGTGTTACGTAAAGGCGATGTTAACAAATAAACCCTAAAACCCTAGGTGCACGATTGCTGCTTTCGCGGGTACCGGGTACGTGGTGGAGCACCTTTGTAGGAATAGTCAGCTGGCGTGATAATTTGATCCGTAGGAGTTGATGGTTGGGACCACAGGTGAACGACTTGGAGCGCGGTGGCTCGCCAGATGCCACAGATCGAGTAACCATGTTTAAAATATCGTTTTTTAGCGGGGTTAAGAGTTACGATTTTCAATGGCGCGTTATAAGTAGTAAGTAGTTTTTAGAACGATTGGTATGGAGCGAAAATGGAATTCATAGTACTACGTACCTCCTTGGCGTATGGTTGTATGGTTTTTTTTGCGATGGAGGTTGTATGGGTTTATGTTGCGAGATGTTGAACCTGGTAGTTCTAGGGCAAATACTATGGTTTAGATTTAGATGCTGGTTTTTAGTAATGAAAATCGGGAGGGGAAACCCTTCTTTGATTAAGAAAAACTACTGCCTCCATTCTGGTTTACTAGTCCCCATCGTACTTTGGGTCAAAGTTTGTCCACGAATTTTACTTGTAAAATGTGAATGGAAAACGAGATTTTGTTATACCCAAACAAAAAAGGACTGGAGGGAGTGATTGCTCTGACACAGACGCGACCTCTCATAGCGCAGGCATTGAACCGTTCCTCATACCTGCAGGAAGCCCGTTCGTCTCCAAATCTTTTCCTCTCCATGTGTGGAAACAATATGCCTGCCAAACTCTCCTTCTCCCTCCGGCTGTCCCACCACTCCACCCCATGTGAAAAAATCTGCATGCATGACTCTCCTCCCCCACGCTCGTCCAATCCGTTGTGACCAGCAATATTTCCACCCCTTCGCTCCCCCGTAATTTACTCCAACAAATATGCCCACGTAGCTGTTACTTAACTGCAGGTGCATTGGGTCACTGACATATGGGCCCAACAGGGGTCTGGCCCACATGTCAGTGACGCAACTGGACTTGCAGTTAAGTCAGTGCAGCTCAGTCCATATCTTACGTAGGTGTGCCATTGCTCGCTATAAATATTGC